>NW_026111676.1:830877-922879 GCF_024679095.1 Eriocheir sinensis
TCCTCCACCTGCTCCTCCTCCTCCTCCTCTTCCTCCTCCTTCTCCTCCTCCTCCTCCTCCTTCTCCTAACCGGATATAGAAGAATACTCAAATTTGAATGTCAGCTCCGGAGACTTTACTAACGCTCGTCAAGCTAATCCATTCTCTCTCTCTCTCTCTCTCTCTCTCTCTCTCTCGCCCTTTTTGTCAAAAGCTATTTGCAACCCACTGACAAAACACCAAGAAACAGTAACGTTGAACATTTGTGCGTGCGAGTAAACACTGCAAAAGTCAATTTAAATATATCTGTCACTTACAGGCCTCCGGGGCAATCACTCGATGCCGATCTTGAAATGTACAGCGTCTTAAGGCAGTCACTTAATAACAGCGACTCACTGATATTATTAGACATTAACCTCCCCCATATCGACTGGGCGACACTGTCGGGTACAGAAGGTGAGTCACATAGAATGATCGAATTTTTAGAGGAAAATTATCTAAGCCAAATGGTTTCTGAACCAACTCGACAAAATAACATACTTGACCTTGTTATAACGACCCAAGATAACCTAGTCAGTAATGTCACGGTAGGAGAACACCTCGGTTCCTGCGATCATAAACTAGTGCGCGTTGACATTAGAGCTCAAACATCGGTGACTGAAAATAAAGTAAAGGTGCCCAATTTCAAAAGAGCCAACTTCGTAGAAATCCGACGAAAACTAATAGATATGCAACTATCAGATGACGGCAATGTAGAGGACGCCTGGCTAAGCTTTAAAAAGCACTTACTCACTCAGCAGGACACATTTGTCCCCTTGTGCGAGAAGCGAGTTAACACTAATAAAAGCCCACCTTGGTTTAATAGCGAAATTAAACACTCAGTCAAGGAGAGAAAATTGTTTTACAGGTTAAAGAAAGAACAAAGCACGCCCGAAAACATTAGACTCTACAATGATGCCAGGCGGTGGCGTAGGTGGTAGCGTACTGGGCCCACATTCACCGCGTGATGGACGACGCGGGTTCGAATCCCCACGCTACCACTCGGATTTTTCAGTCACCGCCGACTGGCTTAAAACTACCCACATGCTGTCCTGAAGACCACTCATCAACCCGGACTCTAGAGGAAGCCGTCCAAGCGAATCAAGAACGAGTTCCGGGGGGCAGCATGAGCCAATGCAAGATGGCGCCACTATAAACACTCGCCTGCGCCAGAACGGGGTGGGCCGACCATCAGGCCCCACCTGGAAGAAGCCTTGGGCCGACTATCAGGCCCCACCGGGAAGATGCCTACCGGCGCAATAGGCAATCAACGTAAAAAAAAAAAAAAAAAAAAAAAAAAACAGATCAGTGCGTCAGGCAAAGCGTAGATATGAAGAAAATATTGCAGCCAACTGTAAAAATAATCCGAAATCCTTCTTCAGTTACATAAACAACAGAAAGGCGATCAGAAGTGGAATTGGACCCTTAACAAACAGCGACGGTGCACTAGTGACTGACAGCCAACATGTTGCAAACCTATTAAACAATTACTTTTCCTCGGTGTTTAATACTAACAGTCCTCCCACCACTACCACCAGCACCAGTACTAATGTAAATCCCGAGCATGCATTGCCTAACTTTGAAATAAAACCCGATGAAGTCCATAAAGCCCTCAAATCACTTAAAACAAATAAAAGTCCTGGACCTGACAAAGTATATCCAACTCTGCTGAAAGAAACAAAGAGCGAAATACTCTCCTCCCTCACAACCGTATTCAATATATCCTTACGACAAGGCATCGTCCCTTCAGATTGGAAAAAGGCTAACCTGACACCGATTTTTAAGAAAGGAGACAAAAAAAGTACCAGGTAATTACAGGCCCATTAGTCTAACTTCAGTTGTAGGTAAGCTACTTGAGGGCATAATTAGAGACAAAATTGTGAGTTACCTTGAAAGCCACTCATTAATTGGGGACTCACAACATGGCTTCCGAAACAAAAGATCCTGCCTATCAAACCTATTAACCTTTTATAACGACCTCTTCATTGTTTATGACGCAACCAAATCACTGGACGTAGTCTATCTTGATTTCCAGAAAGCGTTTGATAAAGTCCCACACCATAAATTACTTTACAAATTAAAGCAAATAGGTATTGACGGTCAAGTAAACCAATGGATCGCGAATTGGTTGAGCAACAGACAACAAAGAGTAGTGATTGACGGATTTAACTCAGAGTGGGCGCCGGTCACTAGCGGCGTTCCTCAGGGCTCGGTTCTTGGCCCAGTGCTCTTCATTATTTACATCAACGACGTGGATGTTGGACTCAATAACCGCATTAGTAAATTTGCAGACGACACAAAGATTGGTAGCTCGGTTCTCACTGACGAAGACAGGCAAAGCCTCCAAGAGGATTTGCACAAAATTTCAGCTTGGTCGGATAGATGGGAGATGCCCTTTAACGTAAACAAGTGCCAGGTCCTTGAAGTTGGAGCGAGGAATAAGCTCGATTACGAAATGCACGGCTTTAAACTCAAAAGCGTTCAATGCGTCAAGGACTTGGGGGTCAAAATCGCGTCAAACTTCAAATTCTCACAGCAATGCATCGATGCAGCAAATAAAGCGAACAGAATGTTGGGCTTCATTAAAAGAAACTTTGTATTCAAGAATAAAGATGTAATACTCCCGTTCTACAATAGTTTAGTCAGACCCCACTTGGAATATGCGGTACAGTTTTGGTCTCCCCACCATGCAAAGGATATTGCTAAATTAGAAGCTGTTCAGCGTCGGGCAACGAAAATGATCCCTTCCTTGCGCAACAAATCCTACGAAGAAAGGCTTTCTACCCTTAACATGTTCTCTCTTGAGAAACGTCGCCTCCGAGGAAAACTGATCGAATGTTTTGAAATACTTAATGGTTTCACGAATGTAGACAGATCAGCATTGTTTATGATCGATGACACTTTGCGCACGAGGAACAATGGCGTAAAACTCAGATGTAGACAAGTTAATTCAGACTGCACCAAATTTTTCTTCACCAACGTTGTAGTGCGAGAATGGAATAAGCTTCCACCATCAGTGGTCCAGTGTAACACGATTGACTCCTTCAAAAATAAGCTCGACCGTCACTTCCTTCAACTTAATATCAACTAGAGTAGAAATGCAACGTTTTGGAGCCTTCTGATTAATGTAAAATCACTTAGGTTTAAGGACAGACCACCTAGTCTGGACCATTGGGGCTGTGTGGTCTGATTTTCTATGTAAATCTATGTAAATCTCTCTCTCTCTCTCTCTCTCTCTCTCTCTCTCTCTCTCTCTCTCTCTCTCTCTCTCTCTCTCTCTCTCTCTCTCTCTCTCTCTCTCCATCGTTTTCCGTCTTCATATTATTCATGGCACGTCTTATTCCCTTATAATTTCGTTCACCAAGTTTGTTGGTCGTGTTTCTTTGTTTAGTTTTTCTCTTCTCTAGTTTCTGTGTCCCATATTTTCTGTTCCTCAGTGGTCAGTTTCTCTTCGTCCATGCGGCATCAGCAGGTATTATTCGTAAACTCCCTTTTGGTTCTCCTATGATTGAGTTCACGTCTCATTCCCTTTAATCTTCTGTTCGGTTAATCTGCTTCAGTGTGTATTCGTGAACTCCCAGGAAGGGATCGGCCAACCTTTCCCTGCAGGCCCATATTCTCAAGCGATGCGGCGCCCAAGAAACACATATTTGATACTGTTCCCGTAGGAGTTTGAGTCATTTCCAGGGCTAGTGAAAAACCCGTTTGGTAGTTTGACCTTTCTTCTGTACCCTGAACGTGAAAAAACCCTCATGAAAACCCGATTGATATCCTTTTATGTCCTTGGAAATAGTTGACATGAGAAGTGTGTGTGTGTGTGTGTGTGTGTGTGTGTGAGAATCTGGAGAGAACAAAGGCTTGCTGGTGACAGGATGCGTTTCCGCTGCTGATAACAAGAGTACAGTGTGACACTATCTATAAATACTACAAGAAGGAGAAGATGATGAAGATGATGATGATGATGAAGATGAAGAAGACGATGAAGAAATAGAAGAACGAAAAGAAAGGGAGGTAGAGGAAGAAAAGATGAAGAAAGAAGAAGAAAAAGGAAAAGAAAGTGAGGCATCGAATAAAAAGAGGAAGAAAGAGAAGAAAAGAAGAAGAGGAAGAGAATGAAGAAGGAAAAGAAAGAGGAAAGAGAAGAAGAAAGAAAAAGAATAAAGAGAAAGAGGAAAGAGATTAAAGAGAAAAACGAAAAAGAAGAAGGAGAAGGAAAACATGATAAAGAGGAAAAAGATCAGATAAAAGAAGAAGAAGAAGAGGAAAAGACGATGAAGAAGAAGAAGAAGAAGAAAGAGAAGGAGGTTGAGGAGGAGGAGAAGGAAGAGGAAGAGGAGGAGAATGATGATGAGGAGGAGAAGAAGGAGAAAAAAAGGAGAAAGAGGAGGAGGAGCAGAAAAAAGAGGATAAGGAGAAAGAAGGAGAAGGAGGAGGAGGAAGAGGAAGAGGAGGAGGAGGAAAAGAATAAGGAGAAGGAGAAAGAGGAGGAAGAGGAGGAGGAGAAGGAGAAAAAGGGGATAAAGAGGAGGAATAGGAGGCGGAGAATAATGTATCGTATTTCAGGGGTAGTGTTTGATATGGTCTTTTGGGAATGGCTTAGGAAGGGAGAGCTTGTGGTAGGAGTGTGTGTGTGTGTGTGTGTGTGTGTGTGTGTGTGTGTGTGTTTCTTTCTCTCTCTGTAGCTCTAAGGCATTCGTGCACTTTTTCTTCACATTTATCCATATTTTCTCCCGGGATGTTGTGTGAACTAGTCTTCGGGTAGGGAAGGGAGTGTGCCCAGAGAGTGTATGTGTCTGTATGGATGTGTTTTGCCCCAGATGTAGCTGACTGTATTTGAGTATTTCTTCATTCCAGCCGTTCATGTTCCTTCCAGGCGTGATGTGGGAACTGGTCTCAAGGGAACGGCCATCCCGGAGCGGCTTGTAACAGGAGGCTAATTGTTTTGGTCTTCAACTTATCCGAGGCATTTTTTTTTTTCTCCCTCACAGCCGTTTCTCTTTCCCTCAGGTTCGTGTCGCAGGCGTCCCAGCTGTCCGCCGCCGCTGTGGGGTGCGTACTTGTCCTCTCTCTCTCTCTCTCTCTCTCTCCTGTGTTATCGTCGTCTTGAACTTGTGTGAAGCGAGAGTTTCCGATGAAGGTATCACACACACACACACACACACACACACACACACACACACACACACACACACGCACACACACACACACAGATCGACAATAGTGAGCACTTGCTCACAACGTGAGGGTACCTGCTGGCGAAAGCGAGTCCAACTCGTGATCAGGCCGTGGTGAATTACGCACACACACACACACACACACACGATTCCCCGGCCGGGTGAAGATAAGTTGGGTCTTTCACATGTAGCCCCTGTTCACCTAGCAGTGAGTAGGTACGCGACGTCAGGCAAGCAGTTGTGACCTCGTTGTCGCGGTGTGTTGTGTGTGAGTGGTCTCAGTCCTACCCAAAGATCGGTACTATGAGCTCTGTGCTCCTCCGTTGGGGAACAGCTGGCTGTCTCTCCAGAGACCCGCAGCAGACCAAGAGGTGAATTGTACGTGTGGGGTGTTGGTCATTGTAGGGGAGGTGGTGGCGATGGTCATTGTAGTGGTGGTGGGTGTGGTCATTGTACGTGTGGGGTGTTGGTCATTGTAGGGGAGGTGGTGGTGATAGTCACTGTAGTGGTGGTGGGTGTGGTCATTGTACGTGTGGGGTGTTGGTCATTGTAGGAGAGGTGGTGGTGATAGTCATTGTAGTGGTGGTGGGTGTGGTCATTGTACGTGTGGGGTGTTGGTCATTGTAGGGGAGGTGGTGGTGATGGTCATTGTAGTGGTGGTGGGGTTGGGGAGCAGTTCTTCAATGAGAAGTTTAAATTGGATTTTCCTGGAGTACATGTTGGCCGCGGGCTCTTTAATCTCCACCTTGAGGGCCCGTGAGCCACGAGAGTAACATATATTTTATCAGTGAAGTAGCCTGTTCTGTGGCAATAAACATCACAATTACCAGCATTCACTTCAAACTGAAGACCTATATTTAAAAAGCCATCGTTCCAAGCCACGAGCCGGTAGCCCTTGAAGCCTGGATCAAGGTGCACGTACAATATTAGTTCCATCTTGCTCGGCACACACTCTGCGGTGGAAATGTTCGCCCATTCCTCATCCCCCGAAATGGTAATATCGGCGGGGCAGCGCTGGTCCAGGTCGGGGCTGAGGGAAGCGCCGGTCGCTTGCAACGATGCCGTGACAAGTAGCGGGGTCGTGCTGGTGGTGGTGTTTCTAGGGGTGGTGATTGTGGTACGTGTGGGGGTGTTGATCATTGTAGGGGTGGTGGTGGTGGGGGAGCAGTTCATCAATGAGAAAGAACAGCAGTAATAACAAGAAGAAATTAAAAAAGAAGAACACGAGGTAGACGTAAACAAAGAAAAAAATCATAAAAGAATGGATATGAATGTGTAGCAAGAAAGCATGAAGCCTGGCAGCGGAGAGAGAGAGAGAGAGAGAGAGAGAGAGAGAGAGAGAGAGAGAGAGAGAGAGAGAGAGAGAGAGAGAGAGAGAGAGAGAGAGAGAGAGAGAGAGAGAGAGAGAGAGAGAGAGAGAGAGAGAGAGAGAGAGAGAGAGAGAATAAAAGGTAATACAGAAGGAGATAATGGAAGTCTGAGTGTATAGGCTGTGAAGTTATGATTCCTCCTCCTCCTCCTCCTCCTCCTCATTAACCGTAAATTCTCCAAACTTAAAAGATTCAAAATAGTGGAATACTCAAATTTGGATGTTAGCTCCGGAGACTTTACCAACACTCGGCAATTTTCTTTTTTTTTTACATATATATATTTCTATACCCCACCTTAAGCTGTTTCTAGGTTATTTTCCGGTTAGATGACGTATGGCGAGTCCTCCCTATCTGGAAACCGAGCCCGTCCTCCTCCCAGCCACCCTGCAGCATATTATTTTAACAGTTGGAGTAGCGCACAGTTGTAAGTCCATGCAGCCTTTTCCATCCTCATATAATGACTGCTGCATCTGATTTTTGCTTCCCTTCACTAAATTCGTTCAGGCGCATTCTTCTTCCCTTTTCTTCTCTTTTCTCTTTATTTTTATTTTCCTTTCTTTTTTTTTCGTCTTCTCTTTCCTTTTCTCTTTTCCTCTTTCTTTTTTAGTCTGATTTTTACTTTGTTTTCAGTCTGACGTGTTTGCTGAGTGTGTTTCTCTCCTGCTTTGTTCAGTTTTCTTTGCTTCAGTGTCCCATATTTTCTGTGTCTGCGTCGCGTGCCTCAGTTGTCAATTTCTTTCCTTCCATTTCATGTCCAGCTTCTCACCATCGACCTGTCAGCCTCTTCCAGTCTCCCTTGTAGTACTTGTTGCAGGGAGTCCTCTGTTTCTTGATGTTATCTGTCCATCTCTTTCGTGGCTTTCATCACTGGTGGGGCCTGATGGTCGGCCCAGCCCGTTGTGGCGCAGGCGAGTGTTTATAGCGGCGCCATCTTGTTTTCGCTCATACTGCCCGCCGGAGCTCATTTTTGAGCCTCTCTTTGAAGAGGTAATCTAGAGTCCGCGTTTATAGGTAGTCTTCAGGGCAGCATGTGGGTAGTCTTAGATCACTCAGCGGTGACTAAAAAAAAACAGCTGTGTGGCAGCCAGGATTCGAACCCGCGTCCCTCCTGGATCTCCCGGACGTGGCGCCGGCACGCTAACCACTCGGCCACCGCCTTGATAGTTTTTTACCTTCCATTCTCATGACATGCCCATACCATCGTGGCTGTGCTCTTTCCACAAATCTAAAATGCTTCCAACATATAACTCCTGCCGAATGTTTTCATTTCTTAATCTGTCTCTTCTGGTTACTCCCTTCACGAGGCGCAGTGTCCTCATCTCTGCAGCCTGAATTTTGCTCCTGTGTTGCTTGTAAGGGTCCAGTACTCACACCCGCAAGAAGAAGAAGAGAAAGAAAAGAAAAAGAAAGAGAAAAAGAAAAAGAAGAAAAAGAAAGAGAAGAAGGAGAAAAGAAGTAGGGCGAGAGAAAAGAAAGAGAACGCCTGGAGGAAGAGACGGAAGGCAGGGGCGAGAGTAAGGAGATGAGGGAAGGGAGGGAGAAGGAAGAATTAAAGGAGGAAAGTAAAGGGCGGGAGGAAACAACAACAATAACACAAACGAGAAAAATGAAAACGAATATACATATGAGAGAGAGAGAGAGAGAGAGAGAGAGAGAGAGAGAGAGAGAGAGAGAGAGAGAGAGAGAGAGAGAGAGTCTCTCTCTCTCTCTCTCTCTCTCTCTCTCTCTCTCTCTCTCTCTCTCTCCCCACACTGACACAGAATCACGGCTATATTAACGCACATAAAAGTGACACACACACACACACACACACACACACACACACACACACACACAGCTAAAAATAAAATGGTGTGTGTAGATTTTAAGAGAGAGAGAGAGAGAGAGAGAGAGAGAGAGAGAGAGAGAGAGAGAGAGAGAGAGAGAGAGAGAGAGAGAGAGAGAGAGAGAGAGAGAGAGAGAGAGAGAGAGAGAGAGAGAGAGAGAGAGAGAGAGAGATCTTTCGTTTATAAGGGTGGAGAAGGGCGATACGATTGTGTTGAAAGGGACGAGGCGAACGTGTGTGTGTGTGTGTGTGTGTGTATGTGTGTGTGTGTGTGTAAAGGAAAGAGAGGGGGAGGGGGAGGAGATGGAAGAAGAGAAGGAGAGAATAAGAAGGAAGACAGCAATGAAAGGGAAGACAGAGTAAGATGAGGAAGAGGAGGAGGAGGAGGAGGAGGAGTAAGAGAAGGTGATGATAAGAAGGAAGAAAATAATGAAAGGGAAGTAGAGAGAAAGATGATGATGAGGAGGAGAAGGAGGAGGAGGAGGAGGAGGAGGAAGATTTAAATGAATGAGGAATGAGATGAAGAAAAAAATTGGAGAAGGAAGAAAAGAATAAGCAATTTTTATCTCTACCTCCTCCTTCTCCTCTTCCATTCTCTCTGTGCACCTGCGCATTTCTAGTTCGTGTACGCGTGAAAATCAACAGTTGTGATAGATATTCAAGCTTATTTTTCAATAATATGTTTGAATGTTTATGTATAAAAAAACAACTCAGTTGTTTGCATGGATAATCTAACACACAAGAACGCGAAAAGATAAGCTTGTATCAAATAACTTAGTCACGTCATGCTCGAACGATCTATGATTTTTCATATTCATTGATTGATAGCTCATTTCAGGTATATTAAAAGACATCTGGCTCTGCAAGTGCAAATAAAGGCTATCTTAATAATTTACTACATGTAAATAACGATTAATAATCGAAATAACATGAAATATTAAATAATAACTGTTGAATGCGTCGAATATTTAGGCGACGCATGTTATTTACATGAAACATCAAAATTTCTTATGTATAGACACTTGCAGAGCCAGATATCACGTCGTGTACCTGAATGAGATGAAATATGGGTGTCTGAAAGGTTATAGATCATTCGAGTATGATCAGACTATATTTGATATACAAATTGTTCATTCGTGTGATTCTATGGTAGATTATCGATGCAAATTGATATGTTTCAGTTAATATAAGAGGGCTTGAGTTTTTTTGTATGCTGAATCATTCAAATATATCACTGAAAATATAAAGTTGACCTTCACGCAATCACGAGCTCACAATGCGCAGGTGCCACATCCACGTTCACGAGTGGCCAGACGCCAGACGGAAGGAAACGGAATAAACTTGTAGGAAAACTTGAGCGTCTTCCTCAGATCTTTCTGCATTTTTTGCTTTCGCTTCCTCAATTTTTTCTCTCAGTAGTTCTCTGTCTTCCTTGTCTAGACAACGTCTTACGAAGCCATTCTTGAACTCCGGACCCTTCTTCATGGAGCTTGTTTGCATCTCTCAATACCTCTTCCATCATGCTAGTGCTCTGGAATGTCACCTTTATAGGCCTATTTTTCCCTGCCTCAAACTTTCCAAGCCTGTGGAATTCCTCAATATCCTTGCCACATATTTCTCCCTGTAGCACCCTGTTAGTGACTTCCATGATGTTCTTTTGGTCAGCCTTATCTTGTGTCCTCCTCCTTTTTGCCAATTATTACAACAGATTTATTCCTGTCTACTGTTTCCCTGATCAGTCTAGGATTTTCCTGATTACATCTTTGACTTCCCGTGTAATGTCTACTTGACTAGCTTGCCTTTGCTCTACATTTTGACTGTTCTTGATTTCCTCCTGCTGCTTAAGTATCTCAGCAAAGGTAGTTTTTATTTCATCCTTGACTGAGTTTACCTTGTCAACTGATTCTTCAAACTCCTCTTTTTGCAAAATGGTATTTGCCTGCTTGATCACTTCCTCATTTTCTTCTTTTTCTTTCAGTTTCAAGTTGCATTGATACATATCCGCGCCCATTTCTTTTAAGTTTTCTTCCATGTCACTTATTTCTGCCAACAGTTCACTGATTTGGCCATCTTTTCTATTCACTTCTCTGGTAAGCTCATCTACCTTTTCCTTTAATTTCTCCTTCTCCTTCTTATTTTCCTCTGCCTCCACACTCTCTGCTCTATCAATAAGACTTTTCACTCCCTCCATGTCCTTCCTGTGCCTCGTAAAGTGGGACATTTATTAACAGTGTTATTCCGCCTTCCGACACCCTGCTGTTGCTACACCATCGGAATGTGCCTGCCTCAGCAGACATGTCTGTGCTGGGCTTCTCTCACTTGGCAGATGCCACTTTCCCAATTTTTTGTCTCTTTCTATAGTAAACTATGCATGTCATTTCCAAATGTTTAGTACTAGGGTGAAGAGTGTATTGGGTTTACGACATACTGACCTGTACTCCAAAATGTCGTCGTGTGTGTGAACGTGTTGTCGGCCGTGAGGGGTGGCTGAGCACACTCCGGTGCTGGAACAGCCCGTCCGGTAATTAATAAGGAAGGTCACCTCTGCTATTACCAATAAAATCAAAATTTAAGATATTAGCAGATGAAACGTGTGTGTGTGTGTGTGTGTGTGTGTGTGTGTGTGTGTGTGTGTGTGTGTGTGTGTGTGTGTGTGTCCTTTCCTCTGTCACATCTCGCTTCTTATCCAATCTTCTCCTTCTGTCCTTCATCCTAACTTTATTACATACCTTCTCTATCTCCTTGTGTGTGTGTGTGTGTGTGTGTGTGTCCTTTCCTCTGTCACATCTCGTTTCTTATCCAATCTTCTCCTTCTGTCCTTCATCCTAGCTTTATTACATACCTTCTCTATCTCCTTGTGTGTGTGTGTGTGTGTGTGTGTGTGTGTGTGTGTGTGTGTGTGTGTGTGTGTGTGTGTGTGTGTGTGTGTGTGTGTGTCCTTTCCTCTGTCACATCTCGTTTCTTATCCAATCTTCTCCTTCTGTCCTTCATCCTAGCTTTATTACATACCTTCTCTATCTCCTTGTGTGTGTGTGTGTGTGTGTGTGTGTGTGTGTGTGTGTGTGTGTGTGTGTGTCCTTTCCTCTGTCACATCTCGTTTCTTATCCAATCTTCTCCTTCTGTCCTTCATCCTAGCTTTATTACATACCTTCTCTATCTCCTTGTGTGTGTGTGTGTGTGTGTGTGTGTGTGTGTGTGTATGTGTGTGTGTGTGAGACCAGACTTACAATAATTGCTCCTATCTGGCAGTAATAATCTTGCTAGTTAAAGCTATTTAAAGGGTTAAAGGGAAACCGATGTAACACATTGGCGCGCAGAAGTTATTTCAGTAATAGAATCGTCGATCACTGGAATAGACTCCCACCGTCAGTAGTTAGCGCACAGAGTATTAATAGCTTCAAGTCTTCATTGGATAAGTATTTCAGGGATATAAGATTTTACTGAGCCTTTTTCATATGTTTCAGGCAGTGAGGTGTGGGAACAGTAAGGTTAACAGGATACTGGAGCGTACCCCTGTACCGAAGGTAAACGAGGATCAAGCCTCTACCAGTAACCCCTGAAAATACATCTCACCCCATCGTGAGCAGTCCACTTTAATACTGGCTTTTTTATTTATTTATTTATTTATTTATTTATTTATTTTTATGATTCATCTACATACACTGTTTACTGACCCTTTTTCTTTTGTCTCAGGCAGCCTGCAGCACGAGTACAGCCTGAAGACATTAGTTTTTCCCACAGCTTAGGTCACCAGTAGCGTAAGTTAAGGGTAGTAATTTCCTCTTATTTCTCTCTTTACTGTAAAATTTCCATGTCCCTTTCTTCCTTAAAGGCACATGGTGTTCTCGTCTAACTATTTCCTGCCGGCACGTTGCCAGAGGGAGAGGTGGGTGGGGAGGAGCCTTCATCAATTCTATCCGGTCCTACCACACGTAGTTTACTAGTAGTAGCGGTAGTAAACTGACACACTCGCCATGGACCGACAGGTCTTCTGGTGTCTGTTCTTCCTATGTATTCCTATGTATTCTTCCTCCTCTTCCTCCTCCTCCTCCTCCTCCTTCGCTGTCCATGATTTCTTTATCTTTTATTTACTTATTCTGCCATTTTTTTCTTATTCCCGTTGAGAGAGAGAGAGAGAGAGAGAGAGAGAGAGAGAGAGAGAGAGAGAGAGAGAGAGAGAGAGAGAGAGAGAGAGAGAGAGAGAGAGAGAGACGAACAAGTCGACGTCAAGGTGTTGCAGAGAGAAGGGGAGGGGGGAGGGAGGAAGAGAGAGGAAGGGAGGGAGGGACAGGCAGGTGGAGAGGAGGGGTAGAAGAAGGGAGGGAGGGAGGGAAGCGGAGGAAACAGGTGGCTGGGGGAAGGAAGGTAGGGGAGAGAGAGAGAGAGAGAGAGAGAGAGAGAGAGAGAGAGAGAGAGAGAGAGAGAGAGAGAGAGAGAGAGAGAGAGAGAGAGAGAGAGAGAGAGATTTACATAGATTTACATAGAAAATCAGACCACACAGACCCCATGGTCCAGACTTGGTGGTCTGTCCTTAAACCTAAGTGATTTTACATTAATCAGAAGACTCCAAAACGTTGCATTTCTACTCTAGTTGATATTAAGTTGAAGGAAGTGACGGTCGAGCTTATTTTTGAAGGAGTCAATCGTGTTACACTGGACCACTGACGGTGGAAGCTTATTCCATTCTCGCACTACAACGTTGGTGAAGAAAATTTGGTGCAGTCTGAATTTACTTGTCTACATCTGAGTTTTACGCCATTGTTCCTCGTGCGCAAAGTGTCATCGATCATAAACAATGTTGATCTGTCTACATTCGTGAAACCATTAAGTATTTTAAAACATTCGATCAGTTTTCCTCGGAGGCGACGTTTCTCAAGAGAGAACATGTTAAGGGTAGAAAGCCTTTCTTCGTAGGATTTGTTGCGCAAGGAAGGGATCATTTTCGTTGCCCGACGCTGAACACCTTCTAATTTAGCAATATCCTTTGCATGGTGGGGAGACCAAAACTGTACCGCATATTCCAAGTGGGGTCTGACTAAACTGTTGTAGAGCAGGAGTATTACATCTTTATTCTTGAATACAAAGTTTCTTTTAATGAAGCCCAACATTCTGTTCGCTTTATTTGCTGCATCGATGCATTGCTGTGAGAATTTGAGGTTTGACGCGATTTTGACCCCCAAGTCTTTGACGCATTGAACGTTTTTGAGTTTAACGCCGCGCATTTCGTATTCGAACTTCTTATTCCTCGTTCCAACTTGAAGGACCTGGCACTTGTCTACGTTAAAGGGCATCTCCCATCTATCCGACCAAGTTGAAATTTTGTGCAAATCCTCTTGGAGGCTTTGCCTGTCTTCGTCAGTGAGAACCGAGTTGCCAATCTTTGTGTCGTCTGCAAATTTACTAATGCGGTTATTGAGTCCAACATCCACGTCGTTGATGTAAATAATGAAGAGCACTGGGCCAAGGACCGAGCCCTGAGGGACGCCACTAGTGACAGGCGCCCACTCTGAGTTAAATCCGTCGATCACTACTCTTTGTTGTCTGTTGCTCAACCAATTCGCGATCCATTGGTTTACTTGACCGTCAATACCTATTTGCTTTAATTTGTAAAGTAATTTATGATGCGGGACTTTATCAAACGCTTTCTGAAATCAAGATAGACTACGTCCAGTGATTTGGTTACGTCATAAACAGTGAAGAGGTCGTTATAAAAGGTTAATAGGTTTGATAGGCAGGATCTTTTGTTTCGGAAGCCATGTTGTGAGTCCCCAATCAATGAGTGGCTTTCAAGGTAATTCACAATTTTGTCTCTAATTATGCCCTCAAGTAGCTTACCTACAACCGAAGTTAGACTAATGGGCCTGTAATTACCTGGTACTTTTTTGTCTCCTTTCTTGAAAATCGGTGTCACGTTAGCCTTTTTCCAATCTGAAGGGACGATGCCTTGTCGCAAGAACATATTGAATACGGTTGTGAGGGAGGAGAGTATTTCGCTCTTTGTTTCTTTCAGCAGAGTTGGATGTACTTTGTCAGGTCCAGGACTTTTATTTGTTTTAAGTGAATGGAGAGCTTTAAGGACTTCATCGGTTGTTATTTCAAAATTAGGCAATGCATGCTCGAGATTTACAATAGTACTGGTGTTGGTGGTAGCGAGAGGAAGACTGTTAGTATTAAACACCGAGGAAAAGTAATTGTTTAAGAGGTTTGCAATGTGTTGGCTGTCAGTCACTAGTGCACCGTCGCTGTTTGTTAAAGGTCCAATACCACTTTTGATCGCCTTTCTGTTGTTTATGTAACTGAAGAAAGATTTCGGATTATTTTACAGTTGGCTGCAATATTTTCTTCGTATCTACGCTTTGCCTGACCTACTAGTCTTTTTACTCGTCGCCTGGCATCATTATAAAGTCTAATGTTTTCGGGCGTGCTTTGTTCTTTCTTTAACCTGTAAAACAATTTTCTCATTGACTGATTGTTTAATTTCGCTATTAAACCACGGTGGGCTTTTATTAGTGTTAATTCGCTTCTCGCACAAGGGGACGAATGTGTTCTGCTGAGTGAGTAAGTGATTTTTAAGGCTTAGCCAGGCTTCCTCTACGTTGCCGTCATCTGATAGTTGTATTTCTGTTAGTTTTGTCGGATTTCTACGAAGTTAGCTCTTTTGAAATTGGGCACCTTTACTTTATTTTCAGTCACTGATGATTGAGCTTTAATGTCGACGCGCACTAATTTATGATCGCAAGAACCGAGGTGTTCTCCTACCGTGACACTACTGACTAGGTTATCTTGGGTTGTTATAACAAGGTCGAGTATATTATTTTGTCGAGTTGGCTCAGAAACCATTTGGCTTAGATAATTTTCTTCTAGAAATTCGATCATTCTATGTGACTCGCCTTCTGTACCTGACAGTGTCGCCCAGTCGATATGGGGAGGTTAAAGTCTCCTAATATCAGTGAGTCGCTGTTATTAAGTGACTGCCTTAAGACGCTGTACATTTCAAGGTCGTCATCGAGTGATTGCCCGGGAGGTCTGTAGGTGACAGATATATTTAAGTTGACTTTTGCAATGTTTACTCGCACGCACAAATGTTCAACGTTACTGTTTCCCGGTGTTTTGTCAGTGGGTTGCAAATAGCTTTTGACATAAAGGGCGACGCCACCGCCTCTACGGTTTACACGATCTTTGTTGAAGAGTCTGTAGCCATCTATGTTGTATTCGGAACTTAAATCAATATATGTGGTGTCGATAAATGTTTCGGTTATAGCAATTATGTCAAAATTTTCTGTTAAAGCAAGACATCTCAGTTCATCAAATTTGTTTCTTAGGCTACGCGCATTGAAACTAAGGATTTTTAAGTTATCTAGAGGCCTGGTAATAGAGGTGGTGGTACTTGCGGGATCACGGTTACGGGTTTGTTGTGATGCACGGCGTCTATTTACACGGGCGGGGTGGAGGGACGTGGCCGTGACTCGTTTTTTGTTCGGATGACACGCACTGCTTCGTTGAGGAGCCTTCCGAGTCTGGCTGCCCCGATGGGAGAAAGGTGCAATCCGTCCCTGTGAAAGAGCTCATTTTGTCCATAGAAATTGTCCCATGCGTTTAGGAACTCCACGTCAAGCTCCCTACAAAGAGTCTGTAAGCGGTTGTTTAGGCTGAAGGCCTTACTGAAAAAGTCGCTCTCCGCCCAAGTCCGTGGTAGAATTCCTGAAATCAAAATGTTAGGGGATTTAGTCTTATACTGCTGGATGAGCCTACGGTACTTCTCCAGGAGTTCCTCAGACCGGGTCGTGTAGACGTCCTTGGAACATGTCTGAATAACAAACAGTGAATCATTAGTAGCCTGGGGGGAGATCTCCTCCAGAGCAGCAGTTATGTCGTCGATCCCAGCACCAGGATAGCAATAGTTCCGTCTTCGACGAGGAACTCTGCCGCAGAACTCAACGACCTGCTGGCGAATTATGGAGTCACCCACCAGGAAGGTGCTCTCCTGCTCGTCCTCCTCCTCCAGAATGGCAAACCTGTTGAAGCAATGAACAGGATAAATCGCTTGTCTGGCTGGCTTGGCTCCTCCATTCACGACGGTGAAGCCATCATGGTCGGTGCCACTAGCATCCTCCCGTTGCGTGGTGTTGTCCGCTGGTGTCGACGGTACCGCTGAGGGCAAGGGGGCGGTTGGAAAAGGTTTGGCACCACAGCAACGTTAGCCTGGATGAATTCCTGCAAGGAGGCAACAGTGCGAGAAAGCTCTATTATTTTATTCTGACCTGCTTCCATCTTCTCTTCTTGTTCCTGCAGTCTGGTCTCGAGATGCTGCCTGGTGAGAGAAAGCTCTATTATTTTATTCTGGCCTTCTTCCATCTTCTCTTCCTGCTCCTGCAGTCTTGTCTCGAGATGCTGCCTGGACAGACACAGTCGACAGACAGCAGAACGCCCTGTAAAAAAGTGAGCTGAGAAGCTACCGTTACAAGTACTGCACTTCTTAGGCGCCATCTTAGCTGAAATGAAAGAGATAAAAACACAGAGTGAAGGGGATTAGGAAAGGGGGTGAGGTGTGTTAGAGGTAGTTTAGTAATGGAGGAAAAGTGAGAGAGAG
This sequence comes from Eriocheir sinensis, assembly GCF_024679095.1. Taxonomy (NCBI): domain Eukaryota; kingdom Metazoa; phylum Arthropoda; class Malacostraca; order Decapoda; family Varunidae; genus Eriocheir; species Eriocheir sinensis. The sequence continues at coordinate 847,855 of NW_026111676.1, forward strand.
GAGGAGTAGGAAGGGATGTGAGAGTAAAGAGGGGGAAAGAGAGGTGTGTGAGATCAAGGAGGGTTAGGAAATAGGTGAGGTGGGAGAGAGGAGGAGTAGGAAGGGATGTGAGGTGAGTAAAGAAGGGGAAAGGGAGGCGGTGAGTGAGGTGTGTGAGATCAAGGAGGGTTAGGAAATAGGTGAGGTGGGAGAGAGGAGGAGTAGGAAGAGATGTGAGGTGAGTAAAGAGGGGGAAAGAGAGGCGGTGAGTGAGGTGTGTGAGATCAAGGAGGGTTAGGAAATAGGTGAGGTGGGAGAGAGGAGGATTAGGAAGGGATGTGAGGTGAGTAAAGAGGGGGAAAGGGAGGCGGTGAGGTGTGTGTGAGATCTAGTAGTTTTAGGAAATAGGTGAGATGAGTGAGAGGGAGTTTGGGAAAGGAGGTAAGTGGGAGAGAGGAGGAGTAGGAAGGGATGTGAGGTGAGTGAGGTGTGTGAGAACAAGAAAGGTTAAGAAAGAGGCGAGGTAAGGTGGGTGAAAGGATGGGTAAATAGGATGTGAGGTAAGGTGAGTGAGGGGGGAAGGGCTTAGAAATATGTGGAGGTGAGGGAGGAGTATGAAGGGCTAATCCTCTAGGGGATGAGGTGGAGCAAAAGGGATGTGAGGTGAGCGAGGGTGGGGGGGCTTAGGTGAGGTGAGGGAAAGGGTGTAGGAAGTGTTAATCCTCTAGGGATTTAAAGAGGGTGTAATGAGGAGGAGCAGATTGAATCCTCAGGAATTCAAAGGGTGGGTTGTCGACACACCCAAATCACGTGAGACACTGGAACACAAAGTCACACTCGGGACACACGAAACACTCAGAAACCCAAGCACAAGCACGACTAAACACCCTCAAGTCACTCGCAAAACACCGGAAATACAACAGCACACTCAAAACACTCTGAAACCCACGCAGAGCACTATAAACATCCAAATCACACTCAAAATCAATGGAAACAAAACACACTCTAAACGCAGAACACTGAAAACAGCCAAATCACACGCAAAACACCGGAAACAAAACAGCACACTCAAAACGCTCTGAAACCCACGCAGTACACTTAGAAGCAGCTAAATCACACGCAAAAACACCGGAAACACAAAACACTTGAATCACTCTGAAACCCACGCAGAACACCCGGAAACAGCCAGATCACACGCAAAAACACCGGAAACACAACACACTTGAATCACTCTGAAACCCACGCAGAACACCCGGAAACAGCCAGATCACACGCAAAAACACCGGAAACACAACACACTTGAATCACTCTGAAACCCACGCAGAACACCCGGAAACAGCCAGATCACACGCAAAAACACCGGAAACACAACACACTTGAATCACTCTGAAACACACTTGAATCATTCTGAAACCCACGCAGAACACCCGAAAACAGCCAGATCACACGCAAAAACACCGGAAACACAACACACTTGAATCACTCTGAAACCCACGCAGAACACCCGGAAACAGCCAGATCACACGCAAAAACACCGGAAACACAACACACTTGAATCACTCTGAAACCCACGCAGAACACCCGGAGACAGCCAGATCACACGCAAAAACACCGGAAACACAAATCACAGAGGCAACCACAGGCAGAAACCACAAGCGAACACACACCAAACACGTGTCGGGAAATCACAGGCAACACACAAGGTCCACAAACGAGAACACACAAACGCCCAAGAGCACGACGAAAACACAGGGCAAGCGATGTTGTGGGGCGCAGCGGGGTGAGGTCACGACCTTCTCTCAGCAGAGGTCGGGTGTGAATCCCTTCTCTCAGCAGAGGTCGGGTGTGAATCTAGCAGAGGTCGGGTGTGAATGAGCAGAGGTCGGGTGTGAATGAGCAGAGGTCGGGTGTGAATCAGTAATAATAAGAGAGTAATAATAATAATAATAATAATAATAATAATAATAATAAACTTTTATTTCCACTAAAAAGTGGTTATTCTAAACATCTAAATAGACGTGGTAGGTTATACATATAAATATACATGGTGTATTATACATCTAAATATACATGATAGAATATACAGAAGGCACTCAAGGCAGTAGAGTAGATAACACATTCATGCAGAGGTCAACAGCTTCTTTTTAAGAATTGATTTTAATGTGGTCAGATTATGAGAGTCTTTTATTTCATTCGGTAGTTGGTTCCATAATTTAGGAGCTAATACATGAAAGGCTCTTGCACCTGTGTCGGTGTTGGTTCTCGGGACGTAGAGATTGTTTTGTTGTCTTGTTGTTGAGTCAGTAATATAGTTAACAGTTGGGAGAGAGAGGATGTGGTCTGGGTAATCTTTTATTTTCTGCTTAAACACTTTTGTGATGAGGTTAAAGGTGATTAGGTCTTTGATTTTAAGCCATTGTAAATCTTTAAATAATGGAGTGACATGATCGTATTTCCTGGCTTTCCCATCTGCCACTTTTATCGCGAAGTTTTGTAGTTTTTGCACTTTGTTTATTAAAGTTGAGTTTGTTGTCCCCCATATTGTGATGCCGTATTTTATGATGCTTAATACCAAAGTCTGGATAACCATTAAGCGTGTTTCTTTGTTGAAGAGATCTTTGTGTCTGTTAATGAAATTTAAGGTTCCCATTGTTTTCCTTGTCATTTCATTTATGTGTCTGTCGAAGGTCATGTGTGAATCCAGATGTAAGCCAAGGTTCTTAACATGGAAGAGGGGTTGTATAACGCCATCGGCACATCTGATGGTGGTGTTATTAGGTATGTGTGCCAGGAGTTGGCGTGTGCCTAGGAAGATACATTGTGTCTTATTGATGTTTAGCTGAAGGCCGTTCTGTAGAAAATAGGTTCTTATTTGTTTCAAAGTGATCTCAGTTTTATTAATTAAAGTATTTATTTCGTTGATATTACCGCTGTGGAGGAACTGTGTGTCGTCAGCGTATTGTACTAGAAGGCAGATATTGATATAGGTAGATATGTCATTTACATGGATATTGAATAATGTTGGGCCTAGTATTGAGCCTTGGGGGACTCCAAAGGCTACTGATTTCTTGGATGAGACGATGTCTTTAATGCGGACTGACTGTGACCTGTCATCGAGGTAATTGTCAAACCAGTAGGTGTCAACATTAATCTGTTGAAGTTTTCGGAGTAAGATGGTGTGGCTGACACTGTCGAAGGCTTTAGAAAGGTCGCAGAGTGTTAAAAGTGATATTTGTTTGTTATCTATATTATCATAAATTTTATTGGTAATGACTTGCAGCGCTGTCTCTGTAGAGAATTTTGGTCTAAAGCCGTGTTGGGTTGGAGAGAGAAGTTTGTTACGTTCCAGGAATGACATTAATTGATTAGCAACTACCTTTTCTAATATTTTTGAAAAAATTGGAAGTAGAGAGATGGGACGATAATCTCCTATTTCGTCTGGGTTACCGTTTTTATATAGTGGGGTGACAACAGCGTTTTTCCAGGAGGCAGGAAAAATGCCTGTGACGATTGAGGTATTTCTGATGGTTGTGAGGTAGAAGATGATAACTATAAGTGAGTCTTTGATAAACCTTAGGGAAATGTTATCACAACCAAACGATTTAGTATTTTGAAGCTGTTTTACAGTTAAGATGATTGTGTTCTGGTCTACTGGCTGAGGTCTGAAAAGCGCGAGATTAGTGGGGGTAGAGGGCGCGACCGGGATGTTAGGAGCTCCGTTAAGGTGATTACGGTTTTCGACTTTTAATGATTTTTGAGTTGATTCGTATGTGGTTAGGCCGACGTTCGTAAAGAAGTTATTAAAATCTTCAGCTTTTCACTTATGTTCTCAAGGGGCGGGTGAGTCGTGCTCTGTGTCTTACTAGGAATAATAGTTTTTAATGTGTTCCAAGTTGCAGCTGTGTTATTTTTGCAGGTGTGTAGTTCTTGGTGGTAGTAATTTTTCTTTGAAGTGGTTATTAGACGTTTGACGTTTTTCTTTATTTCTTTATAGTTTTGCTGTATAATCATGTTATATCTGTGATTTTTTAATAGCCTTTGAGCTTTCTTGCGTTCTGCTAATGCCTCTTTAATTTCATCATTGATCCAAGGTGCGGGGGGTCGGTGAAGAACGATATTAGATATCGGAGCGCTTCTGTCGAGACTGGTAGTAATGACAGATGTTAGTATAGACACCTGTTTATCGACATCGTCAGTGCGTAATACTTCATTTAGTGTGGAGGTTTCCTCTAGGATATGGGAGCATAGAAGGTCGCTGTTATATTTTCTTAGGTCACGTTTAGTTACGGTGATGGGTTGGCGCTTGGGTTTAAGGATGTTGACAGAGGCGCCTATAAGCTCATGGTCTGCGATCGTGCAAGGGATTACGTAGGAATGAGTGACAAGATCTGGCTTATTAGTGATGATCACATCTAGGAGGGTTGCAGAAGTGGGTGTCACTCGTGTGTGTGTTTGTGTGTGTGTGTGTGTGTGTGTGTGTGTGTGTGTGTGTTTGAGAGCCTAATTTACATAAAAAGGTCTTTTATTCTATTCTCACTCAGCCGGAAGATGACGGACAGCACACACACACACACACACACACACACACACACACACACACACACACACACACACACACACTACTCCGGTAGCTCAGTCGGTTAAAGCACTGCGCTGCCCAGCATCAGCCGCTAACACGCAAACACACACGTCCCTTCCTATACATCATGTCCCTCTCAGCCTAACAGCCTCGCCCTCCCATGCAACACTTCACCTTCCCCTTCAGTCAGGTGTCCGCGTCCCCTTATACTAAGGCTGCGTTTACACCAAGCGAATCGAATCGACTCCATTCATGAAGAATCATTTGACTCCAGTCATTTTGAATCAGCACAGTTCCAACTGACTGATGAGTCAACATTCAAAAGGCAGTACCACGGCAGGCTGTCACGTGTATGGACGTATACGTTGTCGCTGAAATAGCAGCGTTGCTGTGGCTGAGGCAGGCTCAGGCAGCGTGGGCGTGGGCGTCACCAACGAACATGGGTGCACGAAATTAGTGTTAAAAGACCTGGGGCGGTATACACAAAAGTTCTTAGCATCGCTAAGTGCACTTAACGGCAAAGAATCGTTAAGTTTTCTACTTAAAATGGCGCTGGGCCGCTTAGCGCTGAAGCTGGAGCACTTAGCGGGCGGAAAATTTAAGGCGGGGAAGGGGCTCCCTTAGCACCGTTAAAAATGCATAAGTATTGCAACATGGTGGATTACAGCGGGCGGAAAGGCATCACCTCCTAATATATCTGCCTCGTCTAGACGAATTGGAGGCGTGTAATGATTTGAAACTCATCCTGAAATATCTGTGGACTGTGCTGACCGTGCTGAGATGAGTGGTTCGGCGAGGCGGACCTTGGAAACACCTACATGGCCATCACGACTGAAGTGGTGTTCGCCGACAGGTAAAATGCAGGTGCAACCTTCACAGACTGACAGAGATTGAGTGATAACAGACACTGGAGACCCTCCAAGCGATGGCTGGTGACCGCCTGCCACCATCCACAGGCTGTCACACAAGGAGCCCTGGGAGTAACCTTGCTGGAAGCCCCGCGGGCCGCAGTGTGTGGCTGGCGTTATACAGCCCCCAGCCATCGCCTGGAGGGCATCCAGTGTCTGTTATCACTCACCTTAGGTAGTCTGTGAAGGTCCAGTCATCACTGGCGCACGTGTATCTTACCTGTGATCAACACCGGCAGCCACAGACTCCTGCCCAAGGAACGAACACAGGTGAGCCAATATTTTACCTCGCCAGACTTATCCTTTACAATATTCAACTCTTAACCTAACACACCTGTTAATCTTGTGACTGACTTCAACAAACGTTTCCTTCCAATCTTACCAAACCCTAAACAATACCTATTTGGGTCACTAGTGTCTGTTATTTAATTTTTACTTGACTAACCTCCCAGCAACGATAAACCAAACCTAACCTGGGTAAATTTATCATTGACATATATTTATTTCAACTTAATCTGTTATTTAAGATAGCCAGTTTTAACCAAATCAACAATTATTTAGAAAAGTTGATATTTTTAACCTAACTTAAATGTCAGAAGTGTCCTAACAAAATTACCTTCCTTTGCTTATTTTTAGTAACCAAACCAAATCAATTTGACGTACCGGTAGCTCTTAAACCGAACTTGCTCTAGTACTCAAGCTTGCATCACTTATGACTTTTTTCCTTTAATCCTAAATCAACTTGTTTAGAAACCTTGCTCCGACATACCTAACTTAATATAAGTTCACCTCTCCTAACTCAGATAAATTTCCGATTTGTGTTACTGACTATTTTTTAAACAAACATTTTGATTTTGGACGTAAATTTTTTACCAAACTATCATTCAGAATGTTGCCTTATTTTAACTTAACAAAAAATTATAAACGTCACCTAACCTCATTGATCCTACTTAACGAACGGCAGCTATCCTTCCTGTAAAATACCTCCCAGGAATCCCTGGGTGTTGCAAAATGATACTAATACCCATGCTAGCTAGCATTGTAGTATTGTTTAATTTGTTTTGGTCATGTCTTTTTTTTCACATTTAAAATTAATTAGTTCACAGTATATTATGGCTTTTGTTATTTGCAGCTTCCTTTCTTATGAAGATCTAAAAGTGAATTTTATGATTATTCTTAGTCTTACTCCCAAATAGCTATTAAAGTCAATCAACAATGCTAAAATCTTTTTGAACAAAAAAATTGCAAATTGGTCCATGAGTCAAGAGTTTTGACTTCTGGACAAGTATAGATATAGATATAGGGCAGGTACCAAAGCATTTCTAATTGTAATGTATCTATTTGCAGTGATCGTGATGACATTGACAACAACGAGCAAGTCCTCCTAGACCTAGAGTGACCTCAAGCTGGTATTCGCCACATAACATTATTGTTTAATCATTTAGTTTTTATCATCCAGCATCAAGCAGTCATTCCCATGCAAGAATATAATGCACAATATAAGCAACTTCAATTGCTAGAAAATAAGACAATGTTGCCAGCCCATATAGTGTGCACTGTGCAGTAAATAACTCATGTAGATAATGCCTGTTATTCTATCATATACTTATGTCGATGCAATGTCTTTTAGTTCTTGCTTCGGGTATATTAATTACTAATCCATTCTTATTTCTCCGACGGCCATTTCCTGTGTCGATACGTCAATCAGTTCAGTACTTTTATTTTCTTAGCTTGTGTTTTGCAATTCTTTGCCAATTAAATCACTGGACACATCTTAATAAATATCACAGATTTAATTATCATATATCAGTCCCATAAGTTTATTTCAGATGCTCTTAAAACAACATCTGTCCATTCATAGTCCAACTTAACCTGGTAGCAGCAACAGGCCAAATTTGTGGCTTTACCGTGTACCAGCGATGGGCCACATTTTGTCATGATATAAACCCCCAAAATAGATGATGCATAAACTGATCACAAATGTGTTGATATATATTATGAAATGGTTTGCGTGAGTGATGATTTTTCTCATTTTCTCGCTCGGAGGGCCTTTAAGAAACATGATCCCTGCAGCTACCAGGTTAACCTCTTTTAGTATAGTACACTGATCAAGAAAAATATCCCAAATAATATATATATATATATATATATATATATATATATATATATATATATATATATATATATATATATATATATGTATATATATATATATATATATATATATATATATATATATATATATTATGTAGTTTATTTGAACTTGTACTCATATTTCAGGGCCAAACATGATGTGGAAGAAGAAATCAGTTGTCTCCATCAGTCGGGTTTGTGCCATGGCAGCTTTCTCCAGCTGTCCGGCAGAGGTCCAGTCCATGCCATGGAGAAATTCAGCCCCCAACAATGAGATGGCATGCCAGAGATGGATCCGCAGCTTCTCCTCCAATCAGTCAATCCTTGCAATGCCCTTTCTCTTTTCTCTTCTTCTGTACCACCATGCTTACACATAACTGATCCAAGGTACTTAAACTCATTAACCTCCTCCATTTCTTCACCATTCAAAATTATTTGGCATTCTTTTTCACATTCAATGCCCACTCTATATGGGCATACAAACTCTACAACCTCCCTTCTACTCCGCTCACAAACCATCACTTTACTTTTGTTGACATTTACTTTCAACTTTCTCCTTTTACATACACTATCAAAAACACTGACCAAATTTTGTAAGTCACTTTCATTTTCTGCATTGAGCACCGTGTCATCAGCAAATAAGATTGAATTCATCACCCACTTCCCTCCCTCCCTCAGCATACATTTTTACTTCAATTTCCCCAACTTTGCCCTTCATTTCTCATAACACCATCCATATAAATATTGAACAACCACGATGACATGACACACCCCTGCCTTAGCCCACTTTCATCTCAAAATGTTCACTTGTTTCTCCAGTAATTTTGACACATGCAGATGCATCCTCATAGAAAGACTTTATTGCATAAAGCAGTTTTCCTCCCACACCATATATCTTTAAGACGTCCCACAATGCCAGCCAATCGACTCTGTCATAAACTTTCTTTAGAATAACTAGATCCATGAAGGCAGCATAGTATTTTTTCCTTTTGCTAATATTTTTTCTAATAAAACACCATACTGAAGGAAAATATCTGATCCACACATCCTCTTCCCTTCCTGAAGTCTCCTTGTTCTTCACTGATTTTCTCTTCTGTAAGTCTCTGCGCAGTCTCAGTTAGGACTTTTCCATATACCTTTCCGGGTAGCCTACACTCAGCAGACTTATACCCCTACAACTCCCACCTCCTCTCTCCTGCCCTTCCCCTTGTAAACTGGGACCATGATGGCTTTTGTCAAGTCTGCTGGGACCTCCCCCCCCCTTCCCAGGCCACTTCACATATCTTGACCATTCATATAGTAACTTCATCTCCACACTTCAACATTTCTGCTGTGATTCCTCTCAATTCATTTATCATCATCATCTCATCGACGCCTGCCCTTAGGAGCTCCCACCAGGGGATGGCCACGGCAGAAGTTTCCATCTTTCTCTATCCGGACACTCCCTCCTTGCCTGCTCAAAGTTTCTCAAGGATCTCTCATCCTTCTCCCTAACGTACTCCTGCACCCTATCTCTCCATTTCACTGGAGGTCGTCCTCTAACATTCCCTCCCTCAATCTCACATACACCCTTCTGGTCATCTTACTCTCCTCCATTCGCTCCATGTGGCCAAACCACTTTAAAGTCACTTATTCCCTTCACCCCCGTGACACATTCCAAAACGCTCATTTACACTTTCATTACTTATTCCATCCATTCTACTCACACCACAAGCACTCCTCAAATAACTCATTTCCACTGCCTGCACTCTAGACCTCTGACTTTCATTCAAGGCCCATGTTTCACTTGCATATGTGAGGGTTGGTACTATTATTGTATTTTCAACTGATAACTGATCCAAGGTACTTAAACTCATTGACCTCCTCCATTTCTTCACCATTCAGAATTATTTTGCATTCTTTTTCACATTCAGTTCCCACTCTATATGGGCATACAAAATCTACAACTTCACTTCTACTCCCCTCACAAACCATCACTTTACTTTTGTTGACATTTACTTTCAGCTTTCTCCTTTTACAGACGCTATGAAAATCACTGACCAAGTTTTGTAAGTCACTTAATTTTCTGCAATGAGCACCGTGTCATCAGTAAACAGGATTGAATTCAGCACCCACTGCCTTCCCTCAGCGTACATTTTTACTCCAACTTTGCCCTTTATTTCTCTCATGACACCATCCATATAAATATTGAACAACCATGGTGACATGACACACCCCTGCCTTAATCCCACTTTTATCTCAAAATGTTCACTTGTTTCTCCAGTAATTTTGACACATGCAGATGCATCCTCATAGAAAGACTTTATTGAACTAAGCAGTTTTCCTCCCACACCATAAATCTTTAAAACATCCCACAATGCAATCCAATCGACTCTGTCATAAGCTTTTTCAAAGTCCATGAAGGCAGCATCTAGTTTCTTTCCTTTTGCTATTATTTTTTCTCCTACCATCCTGAAGGAAAATATTTGATTGATTCCATCAGTTCCTGCTGCTTTTCCATTTTTTTATCTTTTTAATGCCTGATTTACTTCTTCATATGTTATACTTCTTTCTTTATATACTCCTCCTCTACCTCCGCTAAAACTGTTGCTGTAACAGCTGCTGGACGTCCATCATCAAAATTCATTAAGTTTTTGAAATATTCTCTCCATCTCTCTTTCACAGCTTCCCCGTCTTTCAACATCTTTCCATTCTCATCCATAACTTCATTTATTTTACTTGAGGAGATATTTTCTGCATGTCTTTCGTTTTTTACTTCTTTCCAATATGATTTCCTGTTCCCTTTATATTTTTCACTTAGTCTTTTCCAAAGTCTTCATCAACTCTCTTCTTACTTTCTTTTATTGCTTGTTTTAATTTCATTTTGCATTCTCTATATTTCTTTTTCCTTTCCCTTTTTACTTGTTCAGACACATTTCTTTCTTTCTCTTTTACTATCCTCCTTATCTCTTCTGTCCACCATGAATTTCCTTTTCTTTTTCCATCTCTCACCACTTTCATGCCTAACACTTTTTTGTTGTAGTTACCATTATTTCTTTAAATGTTCCAAAACCTTTTTCAATATCTGTACTATCTTTCACACTTTCCCATTTTTCACTTAAGGCCTCTGCCATTTCACGGTTATACTCATCTTTTATTTCTTTTTCCTGTAACTTTTCTATCTTCAGTATTTCCTTTTTTACTTCACCTTTCTTTTCAAACACCCACTTTTGCAAGATGGTCAGAGCCATCGAACATCCCGCTTACTACCTTCGCGTCACAGATATCCTTTCTCAGTCTTCCATCTACTGCCACATAATCAATCAATCCTTTCTGCTCATAATCATTCCCCCTCCTCCATGTGTATATGTGGATATAGGCAAAAGTAATAAAGCCCCACACATCAGAAGTTGTATTGCTTTGCCTAGGTTATGCAGATGATGTAGTATTAGTGGAAGGATTTTGCCTGATCCTAAATGACTTTGGTATGGAATGGAAACTTATCTTTAAACATAATAATGGAAATTCACACCAGCAGTAGGACAGCGGGTGCTGGGAAACAATATCTTAGAGGTAATAGAAACACATGGTTATTTAGCATTTGAGATAAGCAAGGAGGCCATAGGAGAAAGCACAAAGAAAACTGAATGAAGCCAAGGTAAGGAAAATGACGGGTGTTAACATCAGTGGTAGAGAAGGGAAATTAGCCAGTATGAATATGGAAGTTGCCTTTGGATGGGGAAAGTAGTAACCCCACAGCTATCTTGTATGGGTCAGCAGGACTAACACTGAAGATGTCGGGAGATTAGAAGTCATTCAAGACCAGTTGGCATGATAGTGTTCACATGCTCTCAGGAAATGGGGCGGAGCTTCTGAGAAAGGTCAACAAAGGGGAAGCTGAGTTTCAAAGAGAGGAAATGAGTGAACACCGGTGGGCCAATTAAATTAATATAACACTGGAAATTCAAGACAATCCCCTTTGGAGAAAGGAAATATACAGAGAGGGAAAGCATATGACGACACTGGAGCAGAGTGAAACAATGTGAATGGGAGACCTGTCAAAGATAGTTGAGAAAAGTGGCCTCCATGAATGGAGAAGTACCTATGCCTATCTATAGTACAGCAGATAGGTGAAGAAGCTCGGGAAACATTAGAACATTTTATAATAGTACTAGTGATTGTGTGCCTTGACCCACTGAGGCAAAGATATACCAGAGTAACCTGACAAAGTTGATATATATCAAAATAAATAAACAAGAAAGTCACTGAACACACGAGTCTGAAATTATGGTAGCCATCTCACGTGTGGCTAATGCATTATGTGTTGTATGTTGGTCTCTGAATACAGTACAGTGACAAACAGCTTGAATATTGAAGAAACTTCAAACTATTGAGGAGTGTGAATTAACGCATCTTAGCACATTGCATTTTGGCAGTAGAGGGATCAGGTTAGGTTGGTCATAGGCTAGGTATAGTTAGGTTTGATGAGGTCTGGTTAGATTTAGTTTGTTTTTGACTTGTTTACTTTTATTATTTGGTAATTCCGTGTGATACGCTTCGCGCTACGCCTTTGTTGTCACCGGCGGCTGAGGAGACGACGTCGAGGCAGTAATATACATATTTTACCAAAACACATAAAAGAATAGTGGAGGTACACCGGAAGCATGAAAAGATGCACCTTTATAACGATCATAGGCAATAAAACCACAAGAGGAAGAAGAAGAAGGCTCGTTTATGTCGACCATTTACTCCACTGTTGTGTCTATTGTTTCCAAACAAGCTTTTGTGTACAGATAGATAACGTGTTGAATTCATTATAGCTATTTCATCTTTGCATAATATGTCCTGTGGTAGCTATATACAATGCTTTTGCAAGTGGTCGTTTTGCTAGGCGATGCACTTCATACCGGTATTTTGCTCAAAAAATACTTAGCTTAGAGTCCGCTAAGGGGAATTCTAAGTAATACTTAAGGGCCTATGCTTAGGTAAAAGTTGTTAAGTGCAAGGCTTAGTATTATTCTTAGAATATTTGTGCATACGGCCCCTGAATTTGGGAGCTTTGGACATCTGCTCCCAGATTTGGTGAATAATCCAGATAAATGTTATGACTTCTTTAGGATAACTAAAGAGCAATTTAAAATGCTGGTGGAGTTGACTGACTGGATCCTCCATAAGAAAGCAGAACACCAATTACCGACGTGCAGTTGTGTCACGCATTTCAAACGTGGACCACACAGCGTACAGTTGCCAAATGAGAATATCTAGCCATGTCCATAACGTTTTGTGTCGTCATTTGTTTAAAAAAGATGCTGCGGAATGTTGTCTAGTAAATCATATATATGGCGCGGCAAGTCCTTCTGTGGTTCAGTAGCCTACAATAGTTCTACTGTGGTGAGTGAATATAAACTGTTGACTCATTTCAGTAGTAATATCCTTCCATAAAGCAGCCATGGCATCCCGATGTCGGTGCATAGGATCACTGGGATCATATATCGCACGTCGTGCTCGTACTATATTGATGAGGACGTCCGCTAGCATGGTGCTTACTCCTCGGGTGACTCGCCTTGACTAATGAAAAAATGGGTCCAAACCAATCAGTGACTCTGAATCGTCATGACTTGAATTGACTCGATTCGCTTGGTGTAAACGGTTACATTGAAATTAGTGTGGCGAATCAAAACCAATCATGAATCGTGTTGATTCTTCATGAATGGAATCGATTCGATTCGCATCTAAAAGGAAGGGAAGGGAAAAGGGAATGGAGCACAGGGCCATTTGGAAACGAGCTAACTCTCCTACACTTGATATACCTGCAGTTCACAAGGATCATGGTTGGAATATGGGAGAAGCGGGTCTACAACCTCTTGGGTTTGAAGGTCTTGGCCAACCTCAGAATCTTCAGGATGTAGCTGTTGATAATTCTGATGATGATGGTGGCTCTGATAGCGATGCATATGTAAATGACAGTGAATCTGAATATGAACATGATACAGATAGTGATTATAATTGAGCCTGTGAAAAAGTTGCTGGTTGAGTTATCCACTTGCAATTGATAGCTTATTTGTTTCCGTTAATTCTGTATGTTATAACAAATACAGAAGTGTTCCCTTATTAACTGCAGTGACAATAATCCAGTAGGATGACCTGCATTACTGACATATTTCCTTTCCAATTTTAATGATCATTACTGAAAAAACTTTATTTGTAATATGTTCAAGAGAGTACATATTTTTCTACTACATTATACATACACATATTCAATATGTGAGAAAATTATGCTCGGAAATCCGGGGTATGATGTTCCAATGATTAATGAGAAAGCTGGAGGATCTAAAATATATTAAAAGATTGAACATAAGCATTTTCTATTGAATTTTTTTTAATTGCGGGGTGTGTGTGCTTGAGTTTAAAATGTAAAAAATCAGTGTAAAACACGATAGAATGAAACATTCCAGCATTTTCTGGGGACATTGACCTTTGTTTTGGTGTTTTATTGGTTCATTTTGATTGAAAATTGTACCTGTGGCGATACTTTAAAGATTGTGTACCTTCGCTAGCATGTCGCAGGTAAAAACGAGCGGTTTTGAAGGTGCTGATATTAATTACCCCAGAAATCCTGGTGGGAATGAGTTTTTTTCTTCTGTTACCACATGATATTGGTTTGAGAACATCCCGAGGCATCAGAAAATACCAGTGGCATTTTGTTGTGGGGGGAGTGCATGGGGGGCTATCCTAGCTGCCGGCCTATTTAATTAAACCTTTCGCCCAAGCACTTACTTGACGAGGCTGTCCTAGGAGTTTTGGGTATTTACAGGGCTAGTTTAATGAGCCGGGTGGTAGTTTGACCCTTCTGTAACACTCATGGGGACGCGTCAAACCTCTTTTTTGGCGTACTTGATGTAGGAGAAGGAAGCGTCTTTGAATACCGACCTGACAGTATACAAAGGGCTAAGCGACACTAGGAGACAGAGGTTAGAGGCAGCCGAGTTGAGTTAGTTCTCTGCCCAGAGGACGCTGTGTGTGTGTGTGTGTGTGTGTGATGACTTGACGAGGCTGTGATAATAGAGGCAAACAGCGATACAGGAGACTTACAAGAAACGAGGACAAACAGCTGTGGTTCAGCTAAGTCCTTGAACTAACTCGGAGTCGTGCATTTGATTTTTTTTTTCACGACCCAAAACGGAGGTAGATGGTTGAGTAACAATTTTTTTTTTTTTTTTTTACAGCAGATGAGTCAGTTCAAGGGCATAAAAAAAGGAAACGTGAAAAAAGGCCCGCTACTCACTGCTCCTAAAAAGAGTTAGAGGAGTGGCCGAAAGAGAGGTCAATTTCGGGAGGAGAGGTGTCCTGATACCCTCCTCTTGAAAGAGTTCAAGTCGTAGGCAGGAGGAAATACAGATGAAGGAAGATTGTTCCAGAGTTTACCAGCGTGAGGGATGAAAGAGTGAAGATGCTGGTTAACTCTTGCGTAAGGGATTTGGACAGTATAGGGATGAAAGAGTGAAGATGCTGGTTAACTCTTGCGTAAGGGATTTGGACAGTATAGGGATGAAAGAGTGAAGATGCTGGTTAACTCTTGCGTAAGGGATTTGGACAGTATAGGGATGAAAGAGTGAAGATGCTGGTTAACTCTTGCGTAAGGGATTTGGACAGTATAGGGATGAAAGAGTGAAGATGCTGGTTAACTCTTGCGTAAGGGATTTGGACAGTAAAGGGATGAGCTTGAGTAGATATTAAAGTGTGATTACATTTTAAGTTAATTAAGGAAACGCCGAAACGAAGAGTTCAGTGCTCGCATTCCTGAACCTCTCGGCGCCCAGGCACACACATTGACAAGGCTTCCTAGGAGTGTGAGGCATTTCCAGAGGTATTTATCTGAGCCTGGTGGTTATTTGACCCTTCCTGTACCGTGAACCTGTACCTAAACCTAAAAAAACACTCATTAGAACCCGACCGATCTCCTTTTCTGGCATTTGGAAATATTTGTTGTGAGAGGCGGAACCGTAGCGCAGATTCTAGATGCTTCGGCGGGGCGGAGATAGCCACGTGGCAGAGAGCTCTTTGGGTAGTTGGCGATGAGAGGAGGAGGAGGAAGGGGTTGGTACTGACGCCCCGCCACGACGAAGTACCTGGGAGGTGTTCCGGCAGCTAGCGATGAGAGGAAGGAGGGGCGGTGGTAAGGACGCCCAGACAACCCGGACCCATATTCTCAGACGTTTCGACGCCTTAGTATATCTATTTAAAGTGGCTTTCGTAGAAGTTTTAGGGATTGGTGGCGTCACATCTCTAGCGGTAGTTTTGCAAGATTTCTACGCCATGAACAGGCAAAACACTCTTGAGAACTCGATACATCTTTATATGGCCTTCAAAAATCGGTGGCGAATAAGAACCCTGTTGGCAAGGAGGGAGGGACTTCGACGCTGCTCCATGGTAACAGGGAGGGAGTGCTCAAAGGGATTACTAGTTTTAGGGGAGCGGAGACGAAAAGTGGGAAAAAAATTAAAAGTATGAAAAAAATGTTGAAAAATGTACGAAAAGGTGAAAAAATGTGCAAAAAAATGCCTGCAATCAAACAAAGTGTGAAAAATTGTTAACAGTATAAAATATATTAAAAAAGAATGTAGGAAAAGTGAAAAAATGTGTAAAAATGTATGGAAAGTGATTTTTTTAATAAACGAGGCTAGAAACATGAAAAAAGTAAAAAAATATGAATGAACAAATGCCTACCAGTAAAAAAAAAAAACAGCTGATGCAAAATAACTAGCTATAACTAACCCAATTGGCTTCCACAGGTGCCTCGATCGATGTCCAGCTTGAAGAGTTCTGCGTCGAGGCCGAGACGGTGAACCTGATGACGCAACACGTGTCCAGGACGCAGACAGGGACAGACAAGGACGCAGTTTGGAGGCTGGTGAGTAAGCCAGCCACTTTGATCGTGTGTTTCGCGCATTTTATTCTCATGTTAACATTAGAACACACACACACACACACACACACACACACACACACACACACACACACACACACACTACTCACGAAATATTAAGATTGTCGTAGGCAGGAGGAAATACAGATGAAGGAAGATTGTTCCAGAGTTTACCAGCGTGAGGGATGAAAGAGTGAAGATGCTGGTTAACTCTTGCATAAGGGGTTTGGACAGTATAGGGATGAGCATGAGTAGAAAGTCGAGTGCAGCGGGGCCGGAGGGGGGAGGCATGCAGTTAGCAAGTTCAGAAGAGCAGTCAGCGTGGAAATATCGATAGAAGATAGAAAGAGAGGCAACATTGCGGCGGAATTTAAGAGGTAGAAGACTATCAGTATGAGGAGGAGAGCTGATGAGACGAAGAGCCTTAGCCTCCACTCTGTCCAGAAGAGCTGTGTGAGTGGAGCCCCCCCACACATGAGATGCATACTCCATACGAGGGCGGACAAGGCCCCTGTATATGGACAGCAACTGTGCAGGGGAGAAGAACTGGCGGAGACGGTACAGAACGCCCAGCCTCGAGGAAGCTGATTTAGTAAGAGATGAGATATGAAGTTTCCAGTTGAGATTTTGAGTTAAGGATAGACCGAGGATGTTTAGTGTTGAGGAAGGTGATAGCTGGGTGTTGTCAAAGAATAGGCGATAGTTGTTTGGAAGATTGTGTCGAGTGGATAGGTGGAGAAACTATGTTTTGAGGCGTTGAAGGACACCAGGTTCTTCTTGCCCCAATCGGAAATAATAGTAAGGTCTGAGGCTAAGCGTTCTGCAGCCTCCAGCCTTGAGTCGTTAAGTTCCTGAAGGGTGGGTCTTCTATTAAAAGAAGTTGAGTAATGCAGAGTGGAATCATCGGCGTAGGAATGGATAGGACAGTTCGTTTTGGAAAGAAGATCATCAATGAACAACAGAAAAAGAGTGGGAGATAGGACAGAACCCTGTGGGACACCACTGTTAATAGATTTAGGGGAAGAACAGTGACCGTGTACCACGGCAGAAATAGAACGGTCAGAAAGGAAACTGGAGATAAAGGTACAGAGAGAAGGATAGAAACCGTGGGAGGGTAGTTTAGAAAGCAAAGATTTGTGCCAGACCCTATCAAAAGCTTTTGATATGTCCAGCGCGATAGCAAAAGTTTCACCGAAACGGCTAAGAGAGGATGACCAAGAGTCAGTTAAGAAGGCTAGGAGATCACCAGTAGAACGCCCCTTGCGGAACCCATACTGGCGATCAGATAGAAGGTCAGAAGTGGAAAGGTGCTTTTGAATCTTCCGGTTAAGGATTGATTCAAAAGCTTTAGATAGACAAGAAAGTAAAGCTATAGGACGGTAGTTTGAGGGATTGGAGCGGTCACCCTTCTTAGGCACAGGCTGTATGAAGACATACTTCCAGCAAGAAGGAGAGGTAGATGTTGACAGGCAGAGGCGAAAGAGTTTGACCAGGCAGGGTGACAGCACGGAGGCACAGTTTTTAAGGACAATAGGAGGCACTCCATCAGGTCCATAAGCCTTCTGAGGATTGAGGCCAGAGAGGGAGTAGAAAACATCATTTTGAAGAATCTTTATAACAGGCATAAAGGAGTCAGAGGGGGGATGAGTAGGAGGAATATGCCCAGAATCGTCCAGAGTGGAGTTTTTAGAAAAAGTTTGAGAGAAGAGTTCAGCCTTAGAGATAGATGAGACGGCAGTGTTGCCGTCAGGACTGAGGAGTGGAGGGAAAGATGAAGAAGTGAAGTTGGAGGAGATGTTTTTGGCTAGATGCCAGAAGTCACGGGAAGAGTTAGAGAAAGCAAGGTTTTGACATTTTCTATTAATGAAAGAATTTTTGGTTAGTCGGAGAATAGATTTGGCACGATTTCGGGCAGAAATGTAAAGTTCATAATTAGCATTAGTTTGAAGGCTCTGGTACCTTTTGTGAGCTACCTCTCTATCACTGACAGCACGAGAACAAGCGTGATTAAACCAAGGCTTTTTAGCGTGAGGAGTAGAGAAAGAACGAGGAATGTATGCCTCCATTCCAGAGACAATCACCTCTGTGATGCGCTGAGCACACACAGAGGGGTCTCTATCCTGGAAGCAATAATCATTCCACGGGAATGGAAAAGTACATCCTCAGGTCGTCCCACCGAGCTGAAGCAAAATGCCAGAAGCATCGCCTCTTCGGTGGGTCCAGAGGGTGTACAGGAGCGATAGGACAGGATGCAGAAATAAGATTGTGATCGGAGGAGCCCAACAGAGAGAACAGTTTGACAGAATAAGCAGAAGGGTTTGAGGTAAGGAAGAGGTCTAGAGTGTTGGGCCGATCTCCAAGACGGTCGGGAATACGTGTAGGGTGCTGGACCAACTGCTCTAGGTCGTCGAGGATAGCAAAGTTGTAGGCTTGTTCACCAGGATGGTCAGTGAAAGAGGATGAAAGCCAAAGCTGGTGGTGAACATTGAAATCTCCTAGGATGGAGATTTCAGCGAAGGGAGAGTGGGTCAAGATGTGCTCCACTTTAGAATTTAAATAGTCAAAGAATTTTACATAGTTGGTAGAGTTAGGTGAGAGATAAACAGCACAGATGTATTTAGTAATAGAATGACAATGAAGTCTTAGCCAGATGGTGGAAAATTCAGAAGAGTCAAGGTTGTGGGCACGAGAGCAAGTGATGTCGTTGCGCACGTAGGCGCAACATCCAGCTTTGGATTGAAATTTAGGATATAGTAGGAGGGAACAGAGTAGAGATTGCTGTCAGTAGCCTCAGAAACCTGTGTTTCGGTAAGGAAGAGAAGGTGAGGTTTAGAGGAGGAGAGATGATGTTCCACAGAATGAAAATTAGAGCGAAGACCGCGAATGTTGCAGAAATTGAGAAGAAAGAGGTTCGAGGAGTTATCAAGACACCTCTCGGGTCGGCAGCCAGAAGGGGAGTCCTCCCTGGGGGAATTTGTGGTCCCCCCCCAGGCGGGGACTCCGAGGCTTGGTGTATGTGCGCCATTTTGAAATTTTAATTTTGGGAAAAGGTGTATATGTTGTGTGAATGTAGTGTGGTGTGGATAAAGAGAGGATCTGTCTTTAGAGAGCATGCTGAACTATCCGGTGTTGGTGAGACAATAGGGAAACGGTTAGTGAGGACATGGGAAGGGTCTTTGGAGGGCTTCAGCTCCCCTCTCACCTCCCATATATACCTCACCGGGAGTGGCTTGCGCCCGTTCGGTAGGTGTCTTCCTACCTACTCCACACACACACATATATATATATATATATATATATATATATATATATATATATATATATATATATATATATATATATATATATATATATATATATATATATATATATATATACACACACACACAGATAGAGAGATAGAGAGAGAGAGAGAGAGAGAGAGAGAGAGAGAGAGAGAGAGAGAGAGAGAGAGAGAGAGAGAGAGAGAGAGAGAGAGAGAGAATGTAGATAGATAGATAGATAGATAGATAGATAGATAGATAGATTTCCTCTACATTGCCTGTATTAGGACAGGGATAGAACTTGGCACCTTGGATCAACTTAACACTGGCACTGACCACCCCTACTCCCTCCCCACCCACACACCCCAACCCCCCAACCTCCTCCTCACCCCCACCCCAACCTCCTCACCCCCAGCCTCACCGCCACCCCAATCCCCTCCTTCACTTTCTCCCCACCCCCAAAATCCACCTAAAACTAAGAGAGGTGGAGGACGTTGGGAAAGGGCTATCCTGCTCACCCCCACCTCACCCTCAATCCCCCCAGCCCCCACCCCAAACCCCCACAACCCACAAACCAGCACCATACCCCCATAGTAACATGGCCACTAAACCAGACTCGGCGAGTCGGCGGCGTCACTTCAGTATCTTGCCGCGCACTCTAGTCAATGAAGTCTCTGTGTGGTGGTGTAAACAAATCCTCGCTTGCTGAGGTGTGTGAGTGTGGGCGTGGAAGTCACCTGATAACAACTACCACTGACGGGGCTCTAGAGGCTGTGGCCCCACAGCCTCTAGAGCCCCATAAAACACCCAAAAAGAAGAAGTCGTGTGCAATGGGCGTGTCTTGAGAGGCGAGGCGGAGGAAAGTGTAGTCTGGCATGTCTTGCTTACGGTCTTGGGGTGAGTGTGTCAGGGTGAAGGAGGGAGTAATGGCCGGTGTGTTGAGGTGACAGACGGGTATTTCCTCCAACAATCGGGGCCAACTCATCACCACACCAGAGGCCACAGCCGGACACTAACAAAGCCCATCACAGAACACCACAGAGGGACCATTTCGGACAATTTACGGTTTCACCCAACCAATGATTTTCTTACGTGGGTCACGTTTTCTGGTGATAGATGTAGTGAATTGCACGATTTTGTACCTAATTTCCATCGCAAATGTCTACTTTTCGAGTTATGCCTCTTTTCAAGTGATGACCTGCCCTCATGTCATTCCTCCTCGTGCCAGCTTCACCAATCCATCCATGTAATTTGCTCTTGGTCTTCCTTTTCCTCTTCTTCCTTCCACCATTCCAGTCGTAATCAAAGTCACCAGTCCTTCTCTCCCTATGGTAAAATTCTAGTGTTTGCCCATACTCCCCCCTCCCCCCCATACAAGCCTGGGGACCTGGTGGGAATGCGGGGTTTCGGGTGGGGGACACGAAATCCGTTGCATTCGCGTATTTTTTTAGTGGGGGGGAGGGGGGGATAAAAACTCCCTAGATCTAGGGAAATTCCCTAAATTTAGGGAATTTTTCCTCCCACCACCACTAAAATAAGTGTTTGCAACAAATTTAGTGTTTCCCATACAAAAACCACGCACTCAGTGGATCCCCAAGCTTGTTTTGGGAGAGAAGCGTAGTGAACCCACCAAACGATGCTCACCTCACCATCTGGCGTGGCACCGGCGGCCATCTGTGCTCACATAAACCACTTCCACCACACTCATGCCCTCTCTCTAGTAGGTTGTCACCTCATCGCAAGGTTTCTGTCCTCCAAGTAGAGTCCGTGGCACCAAACACAGTGTATCTTCATTGTTTATCACTGACACAAGTAAAACCACCGGCTAGCCGGGATCCATCCAACACCGCGCCTTTAACACTACTGCGGCTTGTGCAGGAAGTGCAGGCTCTCGAACCTCTTGCCCGAGCTCTTCGAACACGTGAATCCTTACTGACCGGATTTTGAATCTGCTTCACGGGCTCGTATTCCCAGTATACAAGGTGATTGTGGATATTGACTCCGCGCCTCCAGAATACGATAATACGCCTCCATATATCATAGTAAAAAAAAAAAAAAAACTTAAAAGTAAAGAAGCCAAATTAATCCCCTTCCCCCAACGATCTTGGGGGACCTGCGTGAACTCGGGGTATTTGGGTGGGGGAGCATATTTAAACTACTCCAACCGAACTTTACGACCTGCTAACCAAGGGGGGGCTGTGCCCCCCTCTGGACCCCCCCTCTTAAAGGTGCGTGTTCCAAAAAAAATAATAACCAAGCATGGTGGACCTGGTCTCACATGCATGGGCTAATGGCTAACTAAGCGTACCATCGCTAACCAAGCGTACCATCGGAAATAGTATTAGGTAAAGGTGCGTGTTCTAAAAAAAAATAACCACGCGTGGTGGACCTGGTCTCACATGCGTGAGCTAATGGCTAACTAAGCGTACCATCGCTAACCAAGCGTACCATCGGAAATAGTATTAGGTAAAGGTGCGTGTTCCAAAAAAAAATAAATAACCACGCGTGGTGGACCTGGTCTCACCTAGCGTATCATTGCTAACCGGATCGTTGGCAACGCTGCTCATATTACAATGGCGTTGCCATGTAAACACATCGTCCGTATGTATAATATGCCCTCAAGTACAATATGGAGGCGTAATATCGTATTTTCGAGGTGCGGAGTGATTTTCAATAATTACCTTGCATGGTTTCCGTACGTTGTAAAAAAAAAAACCGGAATGTATGAAATTTCCCTACATCTAAGTAATTGTAAGGAATTTCCTTACATCTAGGGTATTTTTCAACCCCTCATAACTCAAAAACTATACATTTGCGACGCATTTCATGTTTACCACCGCATCCCCCGAAGTCTCAATGGCCCCCTAGCCAATTTTGGTTGCGAGGGGTGAGTATGGGCAAACACTAGAATAATACCGATATGGGGCCGAAAAATTTCAGTTGTCTCCCTCTCACCGTTCTCATCAACTCTCTCTTCTCTTTCACCATCTCCAGAATGTGTCAACGTTTACAGATAAATGTGACCACCATGAGACTAGGAGACAGCGAAGAGGCACCTTTGACGAGCACTGACTCTAAACTATCACTAAAGGTAAAGGTGGGCGGTGTGCCAGCCAGTTTTGTGGGAATTAGTTCGCAGCCGCAAAGTAGCTCACAAAGAGAGGTACAACTTACTTACTTGCTATTATATCAACCACTATTCGCCATGCTGTCCTGAAGACCATCTATCAACCATGACTTTAGAAGCACCGTCCAAATGAATCGTGAATGAGTTCCGGGGGATAGCATGAGCCAAGAATAGATGGATCTGGATTGATGATGCGCAGGGCACCTGTACAGGTGCATAACACACCACTATAAACAATTGCCTGCATGTGCCATCACGGGCTTGGGCCGACCACCAGGCCCCTGAAACAAGCCTACCGGTGGTACAAGCTAACACGTAAAAAAAAAATATCGTATTAAGCAGTCTTTGCCAGATAATTAACCACTATTTTGTATGCCAAGACAGTGCACGCCTTAGTGTTTCTTGTAGCTACTTTCTTTTCCACCCCTTGTGCTTTCTTCCTCACCAGAAAGATACCTAAAGATAAGCAAATATTAAGCTCTATTTGCCAGATTATTAACCACTATTTTGTATTCCAAGATGGTGCAGGCCTTTTTGTTTCTTGTAATGTCTTTTTCACCCCTTGAGCTGCCTCCCTTACTGTGAAATGAATAAATGTTAACCCTGTTTGCCAGAATATTAACCAGTATTTTGTATTCCAGGACAGTCCAGCGGTGAAGCCGAGTGCGTCCCGATGCAGCGTGGTGGCAGCCTCCTGCTGTGCGCCGGGCTGTAAGAGCAGGAAGACTGTGGACTGCAAGCTCACCCTCCACACGTGAGTTACAACGGACAACACCATTTAATTGGACACTATTACTTTTTTTTACTCTTACTTTTTATATATTTTTAATTTTACTTTTTTTACTTTTTTACACGAATACAGTGGATGCCACCACCACCGGCCTTTACTTTGACACTTTTATTATTTGTTTCCTGGATTAAGTAAGGCTCTCAAGAGGTTAACGACAGCCATCGGTTATTTAATCACACACAGCACGGTCCACACAGTTACGGCCATCGTTTATTTAATCAGACTCTTTCATGCCCCTAATTTGAATGTTTACATCAAATTTGGCAGATTCTGTGACTTGCCTGATGGAGTGCCTCCTATTGTCCTTAAAAACTGTGCTTCTGTGCTGACACCCTACCTGGTCAAACTCTTTCGTCTCTGCCTATCAACATCTATCTTTCCTTCCTGCTGGAAGTATGCCTTTGTACAGCCTGTGCCTAAGAAGGGTGACCGTTCCAATCCCTCAAACCACAGCCCTATAGCTTTACTTTCCCTAAAGCTTCTGAATCAATCCTTAACCGGAATATTCAAAAGCACCTTTCCACTTCTAACCTTCTATCTGATCGCCAGTATGGGTTCCGCAAGGGGCGTTCTACTGGCGATCTTCTTGCTCTCTTAACTGACTCTTGGTCATCCTCTCTATAAGTAATCCTCTATATAAGTAATCGGGTAGCCAAACAATTTTTTCTGGTAGATTTTAGTGTGTATTTAAGTAATATGGTAGCTAATCTTTTTTCATGGTAGATTTTGGTGTGTTAAGAAATATGGTAGCTAAACTTTTTTTTTGGTAGATTTTGGTGTGTATTTAAGTGATTGGGTAGGCAAACTATTTTTGTGGTAGATTTTGGTGTGTATTTAAGTAATTGGGTAGCCAAACTATTTTTTGTGGTAGATTTTGGTGTGTATTTAAGTGATTGGGTAGCCAAACTATTTTTTGTGGTAGACTTTGGTGTGTATTTAAGTAATTGGGTAGGCAAACTATTTTTGTGGTAGACTTTGGTGTGTATTTAAGTAATTGGGTAGGCAAACTATTTTTTGCAGTAGACTTTGGTGTGTATTTAAGTAATTGGGTAGGCAAACTATTTTTTTTGGTAGATTTTGGTGTAGCATTTAAGTAATCAGGCAGCTGTTTCTGGCGTAAAACACCAGCTTATTCTAACATCCCTCCCTATCCTGAACCTCCGTTGGAATACACTGCAAGCCAAAAAATGTAACCTAACTCAGCCTAGCATGAATTACCTAACAGGGGACCTTGTCACCCCCCCTGTCTTCACATTTCATCTGAGGAAGGGGAATAAATTTAATCTAATGTAACCCCAGACATTTAAGGCTGTGGACACAACTCTTTTTCTTCTTCCACAGGTGTCAGGTTCCTGCACAGGTGAACGGAGGTGGAGTCACGGCTTTGGGGCGGCTTGCTAAAAAGGTACGTGTAATAATAATAATAATAATAATAAACGGTTTATTTAATTGCAGCAGCCATCAGGCAGAAAATTTACATATCATGAGTACAATTTTACTTTGCAAATGGAACAAGTACAAAAAGAAGGGGACGGGGATCGGGGGTCTGGTATGTGTGGGAGGGTTGGGGCGATGGAGCTTGGGGTGGGGGAGGAGGGGGGTGGGGGAGTGCAGTGCGGTGGTGCCGAGAGGGGGGGAAGGTGTGTTAATCCTGTGTTAATCCTGTGTGTGTGTGTGTGTGTGTGTGTGTGTGTGTGTGTGTGTGTTTTACCTGTTGTGTTAGGAAGTGAAGGTTTTCAGGTTTACTTTACACACACACACACACACACACACACACACACACACACACATAACTTCCGCTGGGCCACACTGCAAGCTGAAAACATTTAGACTAACTCGAACGTGAACCTAATTTACGTAACACGCATTTTTTTTTTTTCCCAAACACTTAAAGCTACAGTCACACTGACTTCACGACCTGCTAACGACCACCTGCGACCTCAAAATGCTGCGATTCACACCCACCGCTCCCCGACCACATAGGTGGCAAAGTAGTCGTGCGACTGAACGGCTACCGGTGGTCGTTTAGTGTCCGTCCAGTGGGCGGCCGGACGGCAAGATTCACACCTTGGCCTCACACCTGGAGTCAGGCCAAGACGCCCACCATACGCTGACCGGTGGCTGACAGGCAAGGACCAGTACACGTCCTGTCGCAATGAAGACGGCAACCTCCCTTAACGACCTGCAGCTGACGTGTTACAGTATATAATATCTTCACCCAGTTATATTACACATTTACCATTCTTATTTCTGTAAATTATTTGTAAAAAAAACAGTTACTTATAAAGGTAATGAAAGTATCCTGTACTTCACTGCAGCAAAAGACGGATATTTGTGACCCCCCCGCCGCCCCCTATGTGCCGCAGACATGCAAAAAATGCTCCAAGCACTCTTGGTTTAACCTGTTGTTAGTATGTATGTAACATTACATTTGTTCTAAAGCATTTCCATCACCCTGGGCAGAGCAGAAGATGAAATTAACAGTTCTTTTTTAAATGGATAACAGCCAATAGCTTTACAGACTCTCATTGTTACTGGTGTGCACGTCATGTCCTGCAGTGATTTATTTTGGTTAGGCAGAGGTGACCCATACACACTTGGCCGTGTGTTTGACCTGTGGAGCAGGTTGAGTGGGGACGGAGCTTGGACGGGCTGAGGGGCGTGGGACGTCACTGCTCAGGAATGTACCTCATTTCCGGGCAAGGGTGGTTTGACCTACCACCAGTCGCCGCACAACTCGCCGTGTGGTGGAAGGCCGGACGTCGACCACGGCCAATGACAGATGAAAAGTGTACGGCGACCATCAGTGATCTCCTTCTCTCTGACGGCAACCAGACGGCGTCCGCTTGCCATCCGGTCGCCGTTCAACAGTTAATGGTCAACTGTTGGCCACCAGTGGCAGTCCACTAGCCGTCCAGACGCAGTCCATTCGGCCACTGGACGGCAACCTTTTTTACGACCGGCAGCGACCTGAGAGGTCGGCTGGAGGTTTTAGAGCATGACCTAAAACCTCCATTGGTCAGGAGTGTTTCCCATGTGGTATTGGTATGCTGGATATCCCTTCACTGGTAGCCTGGTAACATATAGTCCAGGGGTCGGCAACCTTTTGAACATAGAGTGCCAAGTCTAATTAATGCCTTTTCTTTTACTACCTTGCATGCCAGGTGTTATTTTTTCACACACTATAAAGCGAATGTCCTATGGAAATTGAGATCATAATCATATACACACAGTATGTAGTGACCATTATAACTAAAGTAAAGTGTATTTTCCTGCACATGTATAACATAAATGTTGCATTTTTGTAGCAATTAGCATTCCTTGTAACTAAAAATATATTATTTTTTATTTTAAATTTATACTCACAATATTAATCTGATCCTTGCCCTTGCTTCCCTTTGGCCAAAGGTGAAATTTCAGGTGAGTATCTGGACACCTTGAGCTTCACACAACCCTCAGAATGATCTGTTGTAAGCTTGCTGCGATGGGGGTTGAGGATGTGCTTCATGTGTGAAAATATCTGCTCACATTGATATGTAGATCCAAATGCTGATAGCAATGCAAAAGCTACTTTCTTCATACAATTGAATTTATCAGGGAGGGAGGTCCAGGAACTTAATATGGAGGCTGCATGATCATTCATACTAGTTTCCAATATTTCTCGAAGATCTTTAAATTTAGCTGACCACAATGCTGAGGCCTGAAGGTCAATCAGCTGCATTTCCAACTCCTCAGTTTCCATCCACTCAAAGAGAGACTCGTCCAACTCACTGTATTTAAAGGTGTCTGGTCTGATTAAAAACGAAAACACTGGGCCAGTGTGTTGGAAATCTTGAAATCTGATTGAGGACTCAGACTTTAATTCTTGCATGTACACCTGAAGATCAGTAGTGTTGACAGGATGAATTGCAGACAAGTTCTTCAAGTTTTTGAAGTAACGGAAAGAACCAGTTTTGATATCTGATGAGTAAACTGCAAGCTTTGCAACAAATGCCTTCCAAATATCATACAAATCCATCACTGTTTTTCCTGCACCTTGCAAGATAAGATTGAGGTCATTTAGATGTTTGGTGATGTCTGAGAGAAACATAAGTTTCACAGTCCAGTCTCTGTCCTCCAGCTCAGGATAGTCTTGGCCTTTTTCTGATAAGATAATCTTTATTTCATCAAAGCATTCCACAAATCTCCCCAATACCTTCCCACAGTTTAACCACCTAACACTGCTGTGCAAGGGTATACCTTTGTAAGCACTGTCCACCTCTTCAAGGAAAGCTTGAAACTGCCTGTGCATAAGAGAAGAGTGTGCAACAAGAACATTCACTACTTTTGTAACAGAAGCCATCACTTTGTTGAGATCAGAGCTCCAGATCTTGGCACATCAATTTTCTTGATGAATTATGCAGTGCAATCTCAGAATGGGGTGCCCAATTTTATCCTCAACCATCTTAGTAAAACCCTTGTTTTTTTCCTACCATGGCAGGGGCACCATCCGTTGTAACTGCAAAAATCTTTCTTATGTTAACCCCTCTGTCCTCAAAATGATCAGTGAATGTCTTCAGTATGTCCTCTCCCTTGGTAGTGCCACACACAGGTTTAAGACAGCACAGCTCCTCGTGTATCTCTGTGTCACTGTACCTGGCAAAAACAGCCAAGCGGGGAATGTCATTTATATCCACGCTTTCATCCAGGGCCACACTGAACACAGGTGTAGTTGTTAAAGCAACAGTTTGCTGCTCACTTACATTAGCAGCCATTTCAGAAATACGTCTCTCCACGGTCCTAGCTGAGAGTCATGTCTTTTATCCTTGAGATGGTCATGTGTTTGTTTGATATGCCATCAAATAACACCTCAGAGCACTCTATGAAAGCTGCTTTTATAAAATCTCCATCAGTAAAAGGCTTTCCATGCTTGGAAATACACAGAGCTTGTTTGTAACTGGCCTCAGTTGCATTGTTTTTGTTAGCACTTAAACACATTACTTTGTTTCTCATAGCGCGATACTGCTTTCTTAATCGCTGCAGCCTTGTCTGTACTGTCCTTGAAAGTCTTCTCGTGTCTTGTTTCAAAGTGTCTTTTAACACTCGATGTGCGGCACACGACATTCTCGCAGCAGAGAGCACACACAGCACGATCATTCTGCTGAATAAATCCAAAGTCATTTGTCCATGATGCCTGAAATGATCGGACATCAAGCTTGACTTTTTTCGCAGTAGCCATGGCGACAGTAACTAGAAAGAGTGTCACTCACGGCGGCTAAATAGTTACTGAAGCAGAAATAGCAACGCTGCCGCTGCGTGACTGATGCGTCAGCAGCGGCAACGTGTCTCATACTCGTTTACATCTCGTTGTACTCACGTATTCCTCATCGCGGGTACGAAACATTTTCGTTTTAATTCAATGTATCATAGGAAAGAATGATTTAAAATCATTCGAAAACTTAAACTGTGATAAAAGTAAGGATGTACTATCTCTCTCTCTCTCTCTCTCTCTCTCTCTCTCTCTCTCTCTCTCTCTCTCTCTCTCTCTCTCTCTCTCTCTCTCTCTCTCTCTCATTATTCTGTTTTTTAGCTTTTTCTTTGCTTCTTCGAATCACGTGGCGTGCCATAGGCAAGCACTCTGCGTGCCAAGTCTGGCACGCGTGCCAAAGGTTGCCGACCCCTGGTAGCCTCTTCACATTGTTTAGGTTCTGTAATATAAAAAGGAGACTATCCCCGTGGACTGTATCCACTCAGCGTGTGACGAGCTGCGGCGTGGGGGACGTGATGGACTGCGCCTCCACTTACGTGTGTTGTTATTCCAGTCTGGACGTGTTATTCATAACATTTCCGATGCTCAATAGAGTAACCCGAACACACGGAGGCATAAACACTATGAAATGTATGTCCTTTATATGCTTCACAGAGCACGCCTACTCCTCATGCGTATTAACCGTTTCATATCCATATGTTGCTGCAGAGATGAATGAATACATGAATGAATGTGCTAACCAAATCCAGTTTTAACTTGTTTTATAGTTACGTTTCATATACGCACGTTGTTAGACAGAAAGAAAGGGAAGTCTCACACCACTGTTCTCCAGCACTCTGTGCTCCTTCTTGCATAATGTCATTGTGTGTCCTCTGAAGTTGTTTGCACTTCACTTTTGTACATTGCGCGTGCTGGCAGAACTGTGAGTGAAGATGTGCTGGTCTGCAGGATGTTACCACTTCACTTTTGTACATTGCATGTGCTGGCAGAACTGTGAGTGAAGATGTGCTGGTCTGCAGGATGTTACCACTTCACTTTTGTACATTGTGCGTGCTGGCAGAACTGTGAGTGAAGATGTGCTGGTCTGCTGGATGTTACCACTTCACTTTTATATATTGCGCGTGCTGGCAGAACTGTGAGTGAAGATGTGCCGGTCTGCTGGATGTTACCACTTCACTTTTATATATTGCGCGTGCTGGCAGAACTGTGAGTGAAGATGTGCCGGTCTGCTTCACTTTTGTACATTGCGCGTGCTGGCAGAACTGGAGACGTGCCGGTCTGCTGGACGTTTGTTTTTGTATAGTATATATGAGCGGTGATGTGTGGGAGATGTGGAAGCACTCCAGCTATTGTAGTTTCGTTGATGTGGCAACGCCCCCGCGAGGAACATGATAAGAGACGAGTGATCATAGCGGCGGCGAGTGCACGATGGTTCGGGGAGAGGCGAGGCTGAGCCTTTTGGGGCGAGTGCAGAGTGCAGACGCTGCTGTGTTCCCGAGGAGTGCGAGACTGAGACTGTTCAGACGCTGCGGTATTCCCAAGGAGTGCGAGACTGAGACTGTTCAGACGCTGTGGTGTTCCCGAGGAGTGCGAGACTGAGACTGTTTGGGTCAGCACAGAGGAGCGATGCAGAGTGTGTTGGAAGGAGGATACCGAGGACACGAGATGCCAGGGCGAAGAGGAGGAGGAGCTTCGTGGACGCAACAGAGGAGCTACGCCACGCACTCCGGGCGGCACTCTGCAGCGGTGAGCGTGGGAAGCCTCCAGGGCCACTCTGGCATCACACTCCTCGCCGCTCCGCCCTCTGCTGCCCCTGAAGGCGTGCTCCAGGGCCAGGAAGGCGTGGGCAAAGGAGGGAGCCCTTGCGTGGCCCTAGTTAGAGGAAGCCTCCAGGACCACGCTGGCCCATGCTCCTCGCCCCTTCGCCTTCTGATGGCCTGAAGGCGTGGGCAAAGGAGGGAGCCCTTGATGTGGCCCTAATTAAAGGAAGCCTCCAGGACCACGCTGGCCCATGCTCCTTGCCCCTTCGCCTTCTGTTGTCCTGAAGGCGTGGGCAAAGGAGGGAGCCCTTGATGTGGCCCTAAGGGCGGCTGCCTCACGCCCCTTACTGCTCGCCGCCGCTGCCGCCCTGCCGCTAATCCTCGCGGCCAATGGGTGACCACCAGATGGCCGTTGCCATGATTGCCGCAGAGCCCAACATGAGCAGGGTGGGGCAGGCGTATTGCCATGCCACCCCCAGCCTCTCCAGGAAGCCGCCACCTGCCTTCCCCGGGCTTCCGGCAGGCCCCCGCCCGGCGCCCTGCTCGGCGTCCTCCTCCAAAGTCTCCCAGCCACTGCCATCCGAGGACTCGCCACTTTCCTCCTCCTCGTCCGCTCCTTCAGTGTCCGCCTCCCAGCCACTGTCGTCGTCGGCTGTGTCTCCGTCAGCCTCGTCACTCTTTTCTTCAGTATTCTCGTGTTTTCCTTCATCGCGCTCCTCCCAGCGACTCTCGTCGTCGGCTGTGTCTCCGTCAGCCTCGTCACTCTTTTCTTCAGTATTCTCGTGTTTACCTTCATCGCGCGCCTCCCAGCGACTCTCGTCGTCGGCTGTGTCTCTGTCAGCCTCGTAACTCTTTTCTTCAGTCTCCTTGTGTTTTCCTTCATCGCGCGCCTCCCAGCGACTCTCCTCATTGCTGTCTTTCTTCTGTTCGGCATTGCCAGGGTCTTGGGCGCCCGGTTCCAGCCCTGGGTCAATATACATCCTGTATCGTTGCCGCTTGGGTGGGGCAGTGGGCTTGATAACGTCAAATGGCCACACTGCTGTCGCCTCCTGCAGTGGCCGGTGCGCCCTCAGCAGGGTGACCTTCTCCCTGTCGACGTGCAGAGAAAAACTCATGTTTGAGCTGCTCTGCTTCAGCTGCTTCATGAAGGTGTTGGGCTCCAATTTGGCCACGCGCTTCTCACCGCTGAGCAGCGCCAGGGTGACCCTGACCTGTGCGCCGCCCTTGGCGCTGGTCCTGACAAGCTGCGCCAGGTCCAGGAAGGAGTAGGTGACGACGGGGCGCACCACGCGGTCTACGTAGGTGAACCTGGCCACCTTCTTCGTCTCCTTGAAGCGCCACCCCACCCAGCCCCAGCGCCGCCGCACCACGCTCACCGAGACGCTGCGGGTGTCGGGCAGGGCCACCGAGCAAACGCCCTGCATCCCGTTCCAGAGCTCGGGGCCCCAGAGTGGCTCGCTGCGACGCTTCCTGGGGATCATTGTCTGCAGTGTTTTATTAATTCAGAGAAAAAATGACGCGGCAGCGGCCAGGCCAGAGACGGCTGGTGGCGGTGCCCTTATCTTCAGCCCCCCTATCCCCCCCCCCCCACTACTGACAAGGCTGTTGCCGAACTGTGTGTGTGTGTGTGTGTGACGTCTGATCTGTTTATCTATCCATCTAGATTTCGTGATGTATATGTTTATGGGACTTAATGGGTTACACTCTCTCTCTCTCTCTCTCTCTCTCTCTCTCTCTCTCTCTCTCTCTCTCTCTCTCTCTCTCTCTCTCTCTCTCTCTCTCTCTCTCTCTCTCTCTCTCTCTCTCTCTCTCTCTCTCTCTCTCTCTCTCTCTCTCACTGGACGAAGAAGAGAACTAAGAAAAAGAGCATTAAGTAAATGAAGACAGAAAAAGTCACCAATCAAAGCAAAGCAAACTCGTAACTCAAACACGCAATGTATTATAAGAAAAAAGAAACTCATTAATAATGTAAATAATGCATCAACGCCGTACGTCATTTTTCACGAGACAGTAAAGTAAAATTTGGAGCACGCCAGGATTCGAACCCGTGCTCGCAGATTCGGAGTCACGGGGTAGTTGTAGTAGTAGTAGTAGTAGTAGTAGTCGGTCGGGAGTTTTGCCTTTGTAACGGCACTCCCTGATGTGTCTACTGTCTGGGTCTATTGTTTTCCTTTTTCTTTCATTCTTTTTTCTCTTATTGTCCAAAACTTGTGTACTGTTGTTTTCGTTTGTTCGGTGTGTTCATTTTCAAATAAAAATTTTCCAATGGTGTCGTCCTCTTCTTCCTCGCAAGGCTGTTGCAGCCTCACGCACTTTACTCTTTCCTCTGCACAGGCCGGGCACCAGAGCAGGAAGTGTTGCAGGTCTTCGTGTTCAGCTTCACACATGTCACACTTGGTTTCCTCTTGCCGGTGTCTGTTTCTGTCTTTTAGTTGCATGTTGTTTGTCCTGCATCTGAATAGCACTTCTGAGGCTTGGTTGTTGGTGTGTACCTCCTCTTGTCCTCCCAACTCCAGTCTCCATTTTCTATATATCTTAAGGCTTACTTTCTCATCCATTTGCCTCTTCCACTCTCTTGTATCCACCTCTCATTCTCTGCTTTATACTCTCCTTTGTCTCATTCCTCACACTCACACTCAGTCCCTCTGTTGCTCTCAGTTCATTCAACAAGTCTTTCACCCACCTACTTTGTCTCTTCTCTATCATCTCCTCTCCCACCCTTCTCACCAAATCGTTTCCTTCCACAAGAACATACCTTAGATACTTCCACTGTCCCTCCCTTATCCTGTTTTTAACACTGGAGCTTCCTATCTCCCCCCTGAGTGCTGCTTCCTGTGCATACATTGGTGCCCTCAAAATCTTCCTGTACACCCCATTCTCTATCCTCTGCAACTTTTTTTATGTCTGTCTTTGTGATGTTTATTATATTTACCCCGTACAGGATGGATGGCAGTGCAACATTTTTCCAATAAGTCTTTCCTATTAACATTCTTGAACAGCTCTTTTCAATTACATTGTATGTCATATTTGCTAGCCTTCTCGCTTTCCTGAACATTTCTTACTTTTGCATTTGAAAACAGTTCCTCTTGTCATTGACTATTATTCCTAAATATTTAATTATATCCCCAACACTAATGCCCCCTATATTTTCTGGTTTGTTTTCCATATTAAAAATGATAATATTGCTTTTCTGCTTATTTACTTCTAGTCCATATTCTTTAGCTATAGTCTCCATCTTCTCTGTCACCTGTACTGCTTCCCCTACACTATTTGCCAAAAGCATGCCATCATCTGCAAAGAAGAGTGAGGTAATCCTGAACGCCTCATCTTTGTACCCACATTCTAGCTCCTCTAGCTCATGAATTATTTTGAAAGTAATCATCTTAAACAGTGTAGTTGAGGCAGTACATCCCTGTCTAATCCCACTGGTCACTTCTATTTCTATCTCCTCCTCTTCTTTATCTATCTCTATCTTAGTTCTATCTCTTACATAAACTCCTGCTATGAAGTTAATTATATCTGGGTTTACCTTGCTATCCTTTAAAACTTCTATTAACTTATCTCTTCTTACACTATCATAGGCCTTTGCAAAGTCTATCGAGATTACTATCAATGGTTTCCTCATCTTATATGCTCCTTCTACACAATATCTTAGAATAAATAGGTTGTTTTCTATCCGGCTTCCCTCTGTGAATCCAGCCTGTGTATCCTTACCTATACCATTTATCCTAATGTGGTCTTCCAAGCTAGTTCTAATCACAGCCATCATTAGCTTGTACCCTACATTCGTCAGAGCTATTGGCCTTAGTTCTTTAACCTTTGGTCTACACTTCTTTGGTAACATGACTGTCCTAGAGTCCCACCATCCCTCTGGCATCCTCCCTGTCTCTAATACTGCCCCAAGGTCTTCAACCAACACCTTCCGTAATACTTTACTTTTGGCAAATTCTTTGTACATTTCTGGCTTTATTTTGTCTGTTCCAACTGCTTTTTTATTTTTCATTCTATTGATACATTTAATTACTCTATCTTCCCTTATGCTTTCTTCTTCCTGATAGATGAATCCCCCCTCACCCTTCTTGTCATTTCCATGTGTTCTCTCACTTCTAGTCCACATTTTTCAGTGTGCTGCCACCCCACTGCCCTCAGCTCATTAATATCCTCCAACCTTACAGCCTGGTTTTCCTCTATGTCCTTTTTTACCTGTTCATACTCCCTTACATACTCCTCTCTCTTCTCTGTGTTCCAAACTTCCTTTATATCGTTTCCATGTTTTCTGTACACTCCACTCCAAAAACCTTTTACTTCCTCCCCACCTTTCCTCTCTCCAGCTCCACTCCGTCCTCCCCATGTATCCTTAAGGTGTCTTTATCTTTAACCTTTTCCCCTTTAAGTATTCTTATATACTCCCACATCTTTTTCCCTCCATCTTTCTTATCCTTAATTTCCTTTGTTATCTTCTCCTCTTGTTTGTACATTTCCTTCCTTATCTTTAATTGTACCTTTGTTCTTTGTTCTACATATAGTTTTTTCCACCTTTCTTCCTCTTCTTTGCATTTTGCATTTCTCCTATTCCTGTTTAACTTCTTCCTTTCTTTTATTTCTTTCCTTATTTCCTCGTTTATCCATGCTGGTTCCTCGCCGTCCCCTAGCTTTTTCTCTCTTCTTCTATATACACTTTTTAGCACGGCATCTGCTGTTTCTCTCATGTTTTCCTCCAGTTCTCCTATACTGTCCACCTTATTCCTCGTCACACTTTCTTCTAGCTTTTTCCCAAAGTTTTCTAGCGATGATTTATCCGTTTTATAGTACTTGTTGAAATTATCAATACCGTGGCTAAGTTCTGGAGGTGAACGGAGGGTAGAGAAAGGGCTGGTGGCGGCTTGGTCTCGCTCTTCTTGCTAAATCGTGTTTATTTTCAACGACAGGAACTTGTACAGACAAACTCGAGAAAGGCAAATATATACCTATCTCAGTTCAACTAGGAATACAAAACTTGATTTACAGAAACCAAATGAAATTAATTATAATGAAGGAAAATAATGGATTGTAATTTCAGCTTAAACTTCTGGATTTATAAAAATATGTGGAGGAGTAATTAAAGAAACTGTACTTTCATGGGAAACTTAAATAACTTCCTCACTAACTTCAACAGTACTCCCTCTCAATCCAGTCATTTTTCTTGAACTCCCTCTTTTCTTCTTTTACCCTTAATTCCACCTCTATCAGGTTATGGTCTGAAAGGTCATATTCTTCCTTTTTTTCATCTATCTTCATTTTATGGAACCTATTGTACACCTTGTCTGTCACCAATACATAATCTATTACGCTCTGCTGTCCATCTCGGCTCCCTGTCACTTCTCCCTCACACCTCTCGTCATCATTTAACATAATCAATCCATATTTTCCCATCCATTGTATAATCACTTCCCCATTCCTGTTTACTTTTTGTGTTCCCTTGAACCCCACATATCCATTAAAGTCACCCATTATCATCAAAGGCTCTGGGTTTTCCTCTATTATTTTTTATATTTCTTGTGTTATTTCCTTGTTTCTCTCTACATCACTAACACTAAAGTAGACTAACACTAATCTAACCTCCCATTTTCCTATTTTTCCTATTGTGTGTAAAACATCCTCACATTTTGTTTATTTTACATAATGTTGTTCCTTTTCCTTTTCTGTAAATAATCATTAGTCCTCCTCCCCTTCTGTCCTTTTCCTCTCTCATATTGTCCAAGACTTCATAATTATCGCCAAAACTACCCTCCCTACATTTTTGGGGGTTTCCGTTAAACAAACTATACTGTTGTCCTTAACTAATTCCTCCACTTCCTTCCCCTTAGTTTTAGTTAAGCCCTGCACGTTCAAAACTTTCACTGCTGCCAATACTTCCCCCACCCCTTTTCTTTCCCCTCTCTCCCCATCTCATTCCCTACCCTGATGCTCCGCCTCCCTCACAACCCTGCCTTTCTTTATTATCCATTTGCCTCCCTCCCTTCTCTTCCCTTGTAGCTCTTCCCTTAACACTGCATCTTCCTCTCTCTCTTTCTTTGTTTTATCTACACCAATCCTGATGTTTTTAATCTCTTCCTCTCGCACATAACTCAGCTCTTTGCCTCTCTTAATCACTCCCCACTTTGAGTACACGTCACTCAGACATGCCACTAGTGGCCGCTCTCTCCCTCTCCCTCTCACTCCCAGCCTGTACACCTTTTCTACCTGGGCTCCTTCCACTCCAAGCTTGTCCTTGAACACATACTCACACAGCTCTTTGTCCTCCATCTCCCTTTCTCTTGCATCATCCTTACTGCTTTCCCTTACATTAAACATGATCACATTCTTCTTTCTCTTCTCTCTTTCCTCCCTCTCTTCCAGGTTCTCAAACACTCTCTCAGTCGCTCTCCTCACCATCTCCTCCTCTTTCACCCTCATTTTCTCTTCAAAACTCTCAAAATTCTCTTTCAATTTACCATTCATCTTCTTCCACTTGCTCAGCTCTGCCTTAAGATCTCCCTTCTCCTCCTCCATCTTGTTCTCCCTCTCCTTCCACTTCTCATCTATCTCTTCCATCTTCTTAACCATCAGATCATTCTTCTCCTTCAGGCCATGCAGCTCTTTCTTCATCTCCTTGTTTTCTTTCATGATCTGGTCAGCCTCCCTAATGGTCTGCCTTACCTTGGGGTTGCAGGGTGTGCAGAACCACAGGGTGCCCTGCTGCCTCTTCAGCGCCTCGTACACCCCATCAAAGTCCGGTGGCCATGTTGATATGGGTCTGGGGTCTGGGTAATACCAAAGTTAAGAGTAGGTATTAGGCTAATAGTTGTTGAGGATACACTTTGAGAGTGAAGTTAATACCAAAGTCGAAAGTTAATACCAAGTTTAGTATTAATAGTTGTCGAGGATACGGGCCCAGGGATTGAACCCACGACCAGCTATAGACGGGGAAACACTCTTCCACTAAGTTGGTCAAAGAGGTATCTACCCTGCTGACTAAGTGGGTTTGGGAGGCTTTCCACATCAGGCGGGTCACTACACGGCTCCCTTTCCATTAGACCAATTTGTGTGTTGCCTGCTAAAACTTCTGTTTGCCATGAACCCTTTGGAGAGAGTGGGCATCCATCATCCTGCTCCCAACACAGGGGAGGCACAACAGAACACAGGAGAGGCTTTCACTGCTTTAGCCACCACTTGTATTGGCCAGAATTCCACTTTCCTGTACATCCACACGACCTTGCATGTCACGAAACACACAAGAAATTGATACAAACCCAGAAAGGGGGAAACACAGGGCCATATTTTCTGGTGGGGCTAGGGGGGCTATAGCCCCCCAATGTTTCCCTATAAATGCTTAATTTTTCAAAAAATTCACACAGCTGTGCATGCTCGCTTTGCTCACCCCCCTACCCCCCTACACTCATGAACCTATGATGCTTTTTTGTTCCTCTCCAGAATTGACCATAATTACGGCCCTGAAACGAATGGTTCTGGGGCCAGGCATCAAACCTGCAATAGGCCAGATGGGAAACAACCCTTCTACTAAGTCTGCCAAAGAGGTGCAGTACTACACTTGCTAGGTGGGTTTGGAGGGCTTTCCACACCAGGCAGCTGACCACTACACAATAGGTGCAAGAAACCTATAAATTTACAAAATAGTATTCAGATTAGAGACTGTTAAAGGCAATACTAAAATGCAGAAATTTTGGGTTACCTTTTCACTAGTGAGGGACCAGAAAAGGGAACATTTGGGATATTGGTACTCTTCACCCTCTTGTGAATCCACTACAGCCTCAAGTCAGCTTAGTTTATGAAGTGGCTGCTTTGTAGTGGGTGATGGCTCAGTGGGTGCACTCAGGATTTTGTAGAGGGAGGAGTGACCTTTTTCCTCTATATTTTTGTTATTTATTTCATGTAATGTTGACCATTACTGCTCACATAAAGTTGCATTGCATTCAAACTTACCAAACCTGTCAACAGCATATGTTTTTGTGATCAGAAAAATTCCAGTTGTACCAATAATTTTTTATTTTCATTATTCAAAGAGGTATTTTGGCTATACTTTAGATAAGTTTTACAGAAAAATTGCATTGCAACGTCATTCAGTTCAAACTAGAATAATAACCACACATTTACACTTGATGTGCATTTCATATGTATAAACCTGAGTCATCACAGCCTAAGCATGTAACAATATAATCACAAGTTATGCCATCAGTGATGCCCGGGCTCATGGCTCACCGCATAACAGTATTAAGTGTTGAGTTATGCTTTACTTATCTTACATTATTCCCCACAGGTGTGTGGAACTGTGTGAAGAGACAAAAAGTGAAAAACGAAGTCCATGATAGTGAGGGCAAAATTTACTGATGTATCAAGGTGTGGCTCAGCGACAGGCTGCAGAGTTCAGGTAAATGGTAAAAAATGTGTCAAATTTTGTACAAAAAGCAGTGCCCTTCATGGATCAGTTAAGAGCCCATTTTTAAGTTGATCTGTTACATAGAAATATATTTAAATGTGGCATGAATATACGGCTACCCTCTGACTGGGAAGGTAGCCCACCCCATCCTCACCTTCACGTGGTGCGCACCGTTAGTATACCCTGCGGGGTAGAACCAACGGGGAGGGGGGCAGTGACCATCAGCTGCTTTGTTTTTATCCTTTTAGCCTTGACAAGGAGCAAGTCTCCATAACACTACATGGACTGGCCACCCATTGGTGGCCTCTAATACTTTTATTGAGTTTTTAGAGGCAGGAGCGATGGCCAGAGGGCGGCAGAAGAGAAAGGAATGTCTGAGACTGGTGTCTATTAATGTGAATGGTTTAGGTGGTGAGGAAAAGAGGAGAGTGATGACTGAAAATTTTGTAGATGGTAGAGTGGATGTGTTGGGAGTGAGTGAAACATATTCGAGGAAGTGGTGTGAGTGATGGTAGAGAGGGTACGTGGGGAGGGTGTGCCTGGGGGGGTTGTATGGACGGGGATAGATGAGAAGTATAGAGGCAGGAGTAAGGAAGGATGTGCTATTGTGATGTCTGAAAGAGTGTGGAATGGTGTGACTGATTATGGTTGGAAGGGATCAAGAATTGTGTGGGTGAAAGGAAAAGTAGGTTTAGAAAAGTATGCATGGGTGTGTATTTATGCACCAGTAAATGTGAAAAAGTAAAACAGGACTGAGAGAAAGGGAAGCTTTTTGGGAGGAAGTGAATGTATGTTTGAAGAGTTTTGAGAAAGAAAGGAAACTTATTATGATGGGAGATATGAATGCTAAAGTGGGTGATGAATGTGTGATGGATGTGGTGGGAAAATGGGGGATACCTGGGAAGAATGAAAATGGAGAGTGCCTGGTGGATGTCTGTGCTGAGAGGGGAATGTTCCTAGCAAACACCTTCTTTCAGCACAAGAATATCCACCGATACACATGGAGGAGGGGAGAAGATAATGAGCAAAAAGGATTGACTGAATATGTGGCAGTAGATGAAAGGCTTAGAAAAGAAATTTGTGATGCAAAGGTAGTAAGAGGAATGTTCGATGGCTCTGACCATCTTGCAGTGCTGGCAAAGCTAAAGATGAAAGAAAAGTGGGTGTTTGAAGAGAAAGGTGAAATAAAAAAGGAAATACTGAAGATAGAAAAGTTACAGGAAAAAGAAATAAAAGATGAGCATAACCGTGAAATGGCAGAGGCCTTAAGTGAAAAATGGGAAAGTGTAAAAGATAATACAAATATTGAAAAAAGTCTTTGGAACATTTAAAGAAATAATGGTAACTACAACAAAAAAGTGTTAGGCATGAAAGTGGTGAGAGATGGAAAAATAAATGGAAATTCATGGTGGACAGAAGAGATAAGGAGGACAGTAAAAGAGAAAAGGGAACTTTTTAAGAAAACTCAAGAAAGAAATGTGTCTGAACAAGTAAAAAGGGAAAGGAAAAAGAAATATAGAGAATGCAAAATGAAATTAAAACAAGCAATAAAAGAAAGTAAGAAGAGAGTTGATGAAGACTTTGAAAAAAGACTAAGTGAAAAATATAAGGGGAACAGGAAATCATATTGGAAAGAAGTAAAAAAACGAAAGAAATGCAGAAAATATCTCCAAGTAAAATAAATGAAGTTATGGATGAGAATGGAAAGATGTTGAAAGACGGGGAAGCTGTGAAGGAGAGATGGAGAGAATATTTCAAAAACTTAATGAATCTTGAGGATGGACGTCCAGCAGCTGTAACAGCAGCAGTTTTGAGTAGAGGTAGAGGAGGAGTATATGAAGAAAGAAGTATAACACATGAAGAAGTAAATCAGGCAATAAAAAGATTAAAAAATGGAAAGGCAGCAGGAATTGATGGAATCACAGCAGAAATGTTGAAGTGTGGAGGAGATGTAGTTGTTAAATGCATGGTCAAGGTATGTAAAGTAGCATGGAAGGGGGGGGGGGGGGGCACCAGACTGGACAAAAGCCATCATTGTCCCAGTTTACAAGGGGAAGGGCAGGAGAGGGGAATGTGGGAGCTATAGAGGTATAAGTCTCCTGAGTATACCCGGAAAGGTATAAGGAAAAGTCATAATAGAGAGGGTGCAAAGACTTACAGAAGAGAAAATCAGTGAAGAACAAGGAGGCTTCAGGAAGGGAAGGGGATGTGTGGATCAGATATTTGCCTTCAGGATGGTAGTAGAAAAAATAATAGCAAAAGGAAAGAAACTATTCGCTGCCTTCATGGATTTGGAAAAAGCTTATGACAGAGTGGATTGGATTGCATTGTGGGATGTTTTAAAGATTTATGGTGTGGGAGGAAAACTGCTTAGTGCAATAGTCTTTCTATGAGGATGCATCTGCATGTGTCAAAATTACTGGAGAAACAAGTGAACATTTTGAGATAAAAGTGGACTTAAGACAAGGGTGCGTCATGTCACCATGGTTATTCAATATTTATATGGATGGTGTCATTAGAGAAATGAAGGGCAAAGTTGGAGAAGTTGGAGTAAGACTGTTCGATGAGGGAAGGAAGTGGGTACTGAATTCAACACTGTTTGCTGATGACACGGTGCTCATTGCAGAAAATGAAAGTGACCTACAAAATTTGGTCAGTGTTTTTGATAGTGTCTGTAACAGGAGAAAGCTGAAAGTAAATGTCAACAAAAGTAAAGTGATGGTTTGTGAGCAAAGTAGAAGTGAGGTTGTAGATTTTGTACGGCTGGAGTAGGTAGGAAGACACCTACCGAACGGGCGCAAGCCACTCCCGGTGAGGTATATATGGGAGGTGAGAAGGGAGCTGAAGCCTTCCAAAGACCCTTCTCATGTCCTCACTAACTGTTTCCCTATTGTCTCACCAATACCGGAGAGTAGTTCAGCATGCTCTCTAAAGACAGATCCTCTCTTTATCCACACCACACTACATTCACACAACATATACACCTTTTCCCAAAATTAAAATTTCAAAATGGCGCACATACACCAAGCCTCGGAGTCCCCGCCTGGGTGGGGGACCACAAATTCCCCCAGGGAGGACTCCCCTTCTGGCTGCCGACCCGAGAGGTGTCTTGATAACTCCTCGAACCTCTTTCTTCTCAATTTCTGCAACATTCGCGGTCTTTGCTCTAATTTTCATTCTGTGGAACATCATCTCTCCTCCTCTAAACCTCACCTTCTCTTCCTTACCGAAACACAGGTTTCTGAGGCTACTGACAGCAACCTCTACTCTGTTCCCTCCTACTATCTCTATTCTAAATTTCAATCCAAAGCTGGTTGTTGCGCCTACGTGCGCAACGACATCACTTGCTCTCGTGCCCACGACCTTGACTCTTCTGAATTTTCCACCATCTGGCTAAGACTTCATTGTCATTCTATTACTAAATACATATGTGCTGTTTATCTCTCACCTAACTCTACCAACTATGTAAAATTCTTTGACTATTTGAATTCTAAAGTGGAGCACATCTTGACCCACTCTCCCTTCGCTGAAATCTCCATCCTAGGAGATTTCAATGTTCACCACCAGCTTTGGCTTTCATCCTCTTTCACTGACCATCCTGATGAACAAGCCTACAACTTTGCTATCCTCAACGACCTAGAGCAGTTGGTCCAGCACCCTACACGTATTCCCGACCGTCTTGGAGACCGGCCCTACATTCTAGACCTCTTCCTTACCTCAAACCCTTCTGCTTATTCTGTCAAACTGTTCTCTCCGTTGGGCTCCTCCGATCACAATCTTATTTCTGCATCCTGTCCTATCGCTCCTGTACACCCTCTGGACCCACCGAAGAGGCGATGCTTCTGGCATTTTGCTTCAGCTCGGTGGGACGACCTGAGGATGTACTTTTCCGATTTCCCGTGGAATGATTATTGCTTTCAGGATAGAGACCCCTCTGTGTGTGGTCAGCTCATCACAGAGGTGGTTGTCTCTGGAGTGGAGGCATACATTCCTTGTTCTTTCTCTACTCCTCACGCTAAAAAGCCTTGGTTTAATCACGCTTGTTCTCGTGCTGTCAATGATAGAGAGGTAGCTCACAAAAGGTACCAGAGCCTTCAAACTAATGCTAATTATGAGCTTTACATTTCTGCCCGAAATCGTGCCAAATCTATTCTCCGACTAACCAAAAATTCTTTCATTAATAGAAAATGTCAAAACCTTGCTTTCTCTAACTCTTCCCGTGACTTCTGGCATCTAGCCAAAAACATCTCCTCCAACTTCACTTCTTCATCTTTCCCTCCACTCCTCAGTCCTGACGGCAACACTGCCGTCTCATCTATCTCTAAGGCTGAACTCTTCTCTCAAACTTTTTCTAAAAACTCCACTCTGGACGATTCTGGGCATATTCCTCCTACTCATCCCCCCTCTGACTCCTTTATGCCTGTTATAAGGATTCTTCAAAATGATGTTTTCTATGCCCTCTCTGGCCTCAATCCTCAGAAGGCTTATGGACCTGATGGAGTGCCTCCTATTGTCCTTAAAAACTGTGCCTCCGTGCTGTCACCCTGCCTGGTCAAACTCTTTCGCCTCTGCCTGTCAACATCTACCTTTCCTTCTTGCTGGAAGTATGCCTTCATACAGCCTGTGCCTAAGAAGGGTGACCGCTCCAATCCCTCAAACTACCGTCCTATAGCTTTACTTTCTTGTCTATCTAAAGCTTTTGAATCAATCCTTAACCAGAAGATTCAAAAGCACCATTCCACTTCTGACCTTCTATCTGATCGCCAGTATGGGTTCCGCAAGGGGCGTTCTACCAGTGATCTCCTAGCCTTCTTAACTGACTCTTGGTCATCCTCTCTTAGCCGTTTCGGTGAAACTTTTGCTATTGCGCTGGACATATCAAAAGCTTTTGATAGGGTCTGGCACAAATCTTTGCTTTCTAAACTACCCTCCTACGGTTTCTATCCTTCTCTCTGTAACTTTATCTCCAGTTTCCTTTCTGACCGTTCTATTTCTGCCGTGGTAGACGGTCACTGTTCTTCCCCTAAATCTATTAACAGTGGTGTCCCACAGGGTTCTGTCCTATCTCCCACTCTTTTTCTGTTGTTCATTGATGATCTTTCCAAAACGAACTGTCCTATCCATTCCTACGCCGATGATTCCACTCTGCATTACTCAACTTCTTTTAATAGAAGACCCACCCTACAGGAACTTAGCGACTCAAGGCTGGAGGCTGCAGAACGCTTAGCCTCAGACTTACTATTATTTCCGATTGGGGCAAGAAGAACCTGGTGTCCTTTAACACCTCAAAAACACAGTTTCTCCACCTATCCACTCGACACAATCTTCCAAACAACTATCCCTTATTCTTTGACAACACCCAGCTGTCACCTTCCTCAACACTAAACATCCTCGGTCTATCCTTAACTCAAAATCTCAACTGGAAACTTCATATCTCATC
The DNA here is from genome assembly GCF_024679095.1 of Eriocheir sinensis. Lineage (NCBI taxonomy): Eukaryota > Metazoa > Arthropoda > Malacostraca > Decapoda > Varunidae > Eriocheir > Eriocheir sinensis. Next base: position 892,403 of record NW_026111676.1, read on the forward strand.
TCTTACTAAATCAGCTTCCTCGAGGCTGGGTGTTCTGTACCGTCTCCGCCAGTTCTTCTCCCCTGCACAGTTGCTGTCCATATACAGGGGCCTTGTCCGCCCTCATATGGAGTATGCATCTCATGTGTGGGGGGGCTCCACTCACACAGCTCTTCTGGACAGAGTGGAGGCTAAGGCTCTTCGTCTCATCAACTCTCCTCCTCATACTGATAGTCTTCTACCTCTTAAATTCCGCCGCAATGTTGCCTCTCTTTCTATCTTCTATCGATATTTCCACGCTGACTGCTCTTCTGAACTTGCTAACTGCATGCCTCCCCCCTTCCGCGGCCCCGCTGCACACAACTTTCTACTCATGCTCATCCCTATACTGTCCAAACCCCTTATGCAAGTTAACCAGCATCTTCACTCTTTCATCCCTCACGCTGGTAAACTCTGGAACAATCTTCCTTCATCTGCATTTCCTCCTGCCTATGACTTGAACTCTTTGAAGAGGAGGGTATCAGGACACCTCTCCTCCCGTATTTGATCTTACTTTCGGCCACCTCTTTTGTTTCTTTTTTAGGAGCAGCGAGTAGCGGGCTTTTTCTTTTTATTATTGTTTTCTTTTTTGTGTGCCCTTGAGCTGCCTCCTTTGTTGTAAAAAAAAAAAATATATAGAGTGGTAATTGAATGTGAAAAAGAATGCAAAATAATTTGAAAGGTGAAGAAATAGAGGAGGTCAATGAGATTAAGTACCTTGGATCAGTTATGTGTAAGCATGGAGGGAGAGATAAGAGAAAGGGCATTGCAAGGAAGAAGGGTGGTAGGGTCTTTGGGACGAATCATGAATGGCAGAAGTGTGAGCATGGAGGTAAAGAGGGATTTGAGAAATTCAATAATAGTACCAACCCTCACATATGCAAGTGAAACGTGGGCCTGGAATGAAAGTCAGAGGTCTAGAGTGCAGGCAGTGGAAATGAGTTATTTGAGGAGTGCTTGTGGTGTGAGTAGAATGGATGGAATGAGTAACGAAAGTGTGTACGAGCATTTTGGAATGTGTCACGGGGGTGAAGGGAAGAAGTGTGGAGTGGTGGAAGAAGTGAAGCGACAGACCTTAAAGTGGTTTAGCCACATGGAGCGAATGGAGGAGAGTAAGATGACCAGAAGGGTGTATGTGAGTGAGATAGAGGGAGGGAATGCTAGAGGACGACCTTCAGTGAAATGGAGGGATAGGGTGCAAGAGTACGTTGGGGAGAAGGGGGAAAGATCTTTGAGAAACTTTGAGCAGGCAAGGAGGGAGTGTCTGGATAGAGAAAGTTGGAAGCTCTTTGGCCGTGGCCATCCCCTGGTGGGAGCTCCTAGGAGCAGGCGTCGATGAAATGATGGTGATTACACACACACACACACACACACACACACACACACTCATGTCAAGGGGAGGGCACTATCAGTCTACTAAGTTTTCAAGCCCTGTTATGATGTTATGAATATAAATATAATTTTCTTCCTCCTTTGATGACCCTTAATTCACGTTTAAGATAAATATTTCAGTTTTTTTTTATTATTCCATGTGTGTGTGTGTGTGTGTGTGTGTGTGTGTGTGTGTGTGTGTGTGTGTGTGTGTGTGTGTGTGTGTGTGTGTGTGTGTGTGTGTGTGTGTGTGTGTAGGGAGGGCAAGGTAAGGTTTGGGGCATATATAATTGTTCTGCGCGTTGCCTCGGTGCTCACCTCCGTCCCGTTGGTCCCTGAGCCGGTGGTTGGTGAGAATCCAGTACCCACAAAAAGTGACGACACAAATCAATAACAAATAAATAATAGGAGCAAAACAGTTTCATCCTCACACTACTCAGAAACGAGGAAAAGGAATATGAGCAGGTGTGGCACGATAAGCGTCCCGTTGAAAAAACACAAACATTGGCAGCAGCGACTCTGCAGGAACGACGAGTGTTAGGGACGCCAGCACCGCCGCGTCCCCTGGCGGGGACACACGACAGGCAGTGTGTGTGTGTGTGTGTGTGTGTGTCATCTCCGTGCAGGGTCGGGCGGCAGACTCACCGCCACACACCCACAGCCTCCTGCCAGACACTCACCACCATGACAGCCTGAACAAGGCCTAGCGGGGCATGCCTAAGCCTAGGTGAAGCTGATCCCACGAGGGGAAGGTAATGATGGAGTGTGTGACCGGCATGGCCAAGACGCCCCCGGCCCTTGGTGTTCCTCCAGTATCACACCCGCCGCCCCGCGCGGCTGCTGGGCACCTTACTGAGGTGCCTTGTACTGCTGCTCAGCTTTTTACATAACCATTCCCTGCAGAAACAGTTAAATGGGTGCCTGCTGTTCCGGTTGAGTATGTGGAGCATGACACACGCCAGGGGTCAAGGGGGAACAAAGGTAATGCCCCCCTAAGGAGGTGCTGTGTCAGATTTGGATATTTCAAACTAACTCACCTGATTTACTCACCTGGTGGGCTTCCCGACCCCACAGTCCACATGATGACGAGGGAAGCCAGCACTCTGCTGATGCGCCAGCTCTCAATATATAATTACATAAACAAAAACAAATACTAATGAAAGAGCTGGATAGTCCATCATATGCAGTCAATTTGTAATGTAATTTATATGATTAGATGTAGAGCTACAGTCCATTTAATGATATTCCAAAAGTTTGTCCCCAAGATGATGAGCTAGTGCTGATTTAAATAGAGGTAGAGACTGAAGGGTGACTAGGGATTCAGGGAGGGAATTCCACAAAGGAATGCCTCTGACACTGAAGGACCTCTTCCTAAGTTCAAGCTGGGTCCTAACATGTGCTATTTAGTGCTGGTGGCCTCTAGTGGGTAGATCAGGAGTTAGAACAAAAAGGTCTGAAGGGGAGATTGCACATTTGTTATGAAAGGTCTGCCAGTAGGGTTGACGGGGACAAAGCCCCACCCAGCAGGTGATGTTAAATTTGAATAGATCTGTTAAGTTTAGTGGTGGGGCGCTGTGCAATGACCTGCACAGTGTTGTTCTTCAGTAAATATCAGCAGTGCAGTGCTCAGTCTTGTGTAATATTGCACTCATGCCGGTGCACAAGTGCAAAATTAGTAGTTACACCTGCACAGCTAAATTACCTTGATCTTGATCTTGATTTATAATACGCAGGGCACCCATTCAGGTGCATAACATGCATATTTGTGTTGGCTGTTGGGTGACGGGGGAGCCGGGTGTGTGGGGGAGGGAAGTGAATCAAGTGTAATTGTTAGTGTTGGTGTGTTGTGGTGACAAGTGAGTGTGTATTTGTTTTCTGAATGAGTCTATTGTACCGCAGTCTAAAATCTGTTGAGGGAGGCTGTTCCAGTCACGTATGGTGCATGGAAAGTATGAGTGCTTGTATGCGCCAGTGTGTGATATGTTTGGTATTTTTGGTTGTGTGTGTTGCAAGTACGTTGACTGTATGCGTTGCGTAAGTATGTGTGTGGGTCAATGTCAGTGTGATAGTTTGTGATCTTGTACCTAAGTCTAAGTCTGTGTGCTTGTCTGCACATGTGAAGAGGTTCCATGTTTCTGTTGTTTGATCCGTGTTGTGATGCAAGGCGTTCGAGTGTAATTGTTTGTAGTGAACCTTGCCGCCTTGGTGTTGATTTGTTCTGGCCTATCAATGTTTCTGTGTGTGTGAGGATCCCACACCGTGGAGCAGTATTCCAGTGTTGGTCTCACAAGTGTGTCATAAGCTACCTAGTGCTTGTGCAAGGTCCTTTCTTGGTTGCAATGCCTACCACTGATTATTGTATATTATTTTTGATAAATTCTTGATATGCTTTGCAAGGGTATAGATATTGGTTATCATGTCAGGTTCTGATGGGTTTGTATTCACATTAGAAAACATGGAGTGGCAGCACACGGGGTAATTTTTGATAAATCCCTGTGATCCACTTTGCAATGGTTATAGATATTGGTTATTACCTATCTGTTAGGCATTTATCCCACAATAATGTGTCCTCAAGGCTCTGTTTTGTGACTTTAATTTCTACATTTAAAATTATTGAAAATCACCCCATATCAAAAACCTTGGCCAAATATTGCCACTGAAATAAATCTTAACCAGTTGATGAAGGTGAACCTTTGTGTTGCAGGATGACGGAAGACACGCCCCAGAGGAAGACGTCAGCCAGGAATCCCCGCGAGGTCAGCCTCCTGCCGGGGGCGTGGCAGCGGCAGCAACCGATGGCAAGTCTGGAGAAGCAGGTGAGGCAGAGGTTGAGGCTGGGCAACTCTGGCCTGTGTTAGTAGGTCAGGAAAAGGCAGAGGCCAAGGGAGTGAGTAGCTCTTTGTCTTTTTTTCCTTTGTCCAGTAAATGAAGCAGCTCAAGGGGAAAAAAAGCCCACTATGCATTGCTCCTGTAAAAGTTGATAGAAGTGAGTGGTCTGGAGAGAGTCAGTTACAGGTGGAGAGGTGTCTTGATATTCCCCTCATGAAAGAGTTCAAGTCATGGGCAGGAGGAAGCACAGACAAAGGAAGCTTGTTTGTTCCAGAGTGTACCAGCAAAAGGGATAAAGGAATGCAGACGGTGGTTTACTCCTGCACAAGGGATTTGTATAGCACAGGAATGAGACAGAGTAGAAAGTTGTGTGCAGCTTAGTGTGAATTTTTTCCCTTCATTACTAGGCGGCGTTAGATGTCCAGGCTTGAGGGACAGGAAAAGCAAGATCCCTACAATGCAGTACAGTTTACGTGGCATACCATATTGAAATTGCTACATTTGACACACATTTTGTCAGTAAGATACAATCTGATTGACCGATTAGGACCCCAACACACACACACACACACACACACACACACACACACACACACACACACACACACACACACACACACACACACACACACACACACACACACACACTAATAACATCGATGATACGTCCAAGACTGGAATATGCAGCATTAGTGTGGTCACCTAGATTGAAGAAATACATTAGAAAGCTGGAAAGAATACAAACAGCAGCGACCAAACTACCGGAAACTCTGATAGAACATACTTATGAAGAAAGACTGGAAAAATTGGGACTAACAACACTGGAGAGAAGAAGAGAGAGAGGGGACCTAATAGCATTGTACAGGATACAAGAGGGATTGGAAAAATTGGACAGGGAAGACCTAGTGGTACGTGACAGAAGTGTGACAAGAGGCAATGGTAAAAAATTGAAGAAGAGCGACTGTAGGAGAGACATCAAGAAATACAGTTTTCCATACAGAAGCATAACAACATGGAACGGACTGACAAGGAGACTGTGTGTGCAAAAACGATTCATGAATCTAAAGCCAAACTGGATAATAAGCGTTATGGAGACGGGACAGCACGGGCCTAGTATAGCTCTTTTCCTGTATTTCACAACTAGGTAAATACACACACACACAGGCAAGGGATAATCATTTTGCATATCTGATGTGTGCAAGAGAGAGAGAGAGAGAGAGAGAGAGAGAGAGAGAGAGAGAGAGAGAGATTTACATAGAAAATCAGACCACACAGACCCCATGGTCCAGACTTGGTGGTCTGTCCTTAAACCTAAGTGATTTTACATTAATCAGAAGACTCCAAAACGTTGCATTTCTACTCTAGTTGATATTAAGTTGAAGGAAGTGACGGTCGAGCTTATTTTTGAAGGAGTCAATCGTGTTACACTGGACCAATGACGGTGGAAGCTTATTCCATTCTCGCACTACAACGTTGGTGAAGAAAAATTTGGTGCAGTCTGAATTTACTTGTCTACATCTGAGTTTTACGCCATTGTTCCTCGTGCGCAAAGTGTCATCGATCATAAACAATGTTGATCTGTCTACATTCGTGAAACCATTAAGTATTTTAAAACATTCGATCAGTTTTCCTCGGAGGCGACGTTTCTCAAGAGAACATGTTAAGGGTAGAAAGCCTTTCTTCGTAGGATTTGTTGCGCAAGGAAGGGATCATTTTCGTTGCCCGACGCTGAACACCTTCTAATTTAGCAATATCCTTTGCATGGTGGGGAGACCAAAACTGTACCGCATATTCCAAGTGGGGTCTGACTAAACTGTTGTAGAGCGGGAGTATTACATCTTTATTCTTGAATACAAAGTTTCTTTTAATGAAGCCCAACATTCATTTCGCTTTATTTGCTGCATCGATGCATTGCTGTGAGAATTTGAGGTTTGACGCGATTTTGACCCCCAAGTCCTTGACGCATTGAACGCTTTTGAGTTTAACGCCGCGCATTTCGTATTCGAACTTCTTATTCCTCGTTCCAACTTGAAGGACCTGGCACTTGTCTACGTTAAAGGGCATCTCCCATCTATCCGACCAAGCTGAAATTTTGTGCAAATCCTCTTGAAGGCTTTGCCTGTCTTCGTCAGTGAGAACCGAGTTGCCAATCTTTGTGTCGTCTGCAAATTTACTAATGCGGCTATTGAGTCCAACATCCACGTCGTTGATGTAAATAATGAAGAGCACTGGGCCAAGGACCGAGCCCTGAGGGACGCCACTAGTGACAGGCGCCCACTCTGAGTTAAATCCGTCAATCACTACTCTTTGTTGTCTGTTGCTCAACCAATTCGCGATCCATTGGTTTACTTGACCGTCAATACCTATTTGCTTTAATTTGTAAAGTAATTTATGATTCGGGACTTTATCAAACGCTTTCTGGAAATCAAGATAGACTACGTCCAGTGATTTGGTTACGTCATAAACAGTGAAGAGGTCGTTATAAAAGGTTAATAGGTTTGATAGGCAGGATCTTTTGTTTCGGAAGCCATGTTGTGAGTCCCCAATCAATGAGTGGCTTTCAAGGTAATTCACAATTTTGTCTCTAATTATGCCCTCAAGTAGCTTACCTACAACCGAAGTTAGACTAATGGGCCTGTAATTACCTGGTACTTTTTTGTCTCCTTTCTTGAAAATCGGTGTCACGTTAGCCTTTTTCCAATCTGAAGGGACGATGCCTTGTCGCAAGGACATATTGAATACGGTTGTGAGGGAGGAGAGTATTTCACTCTTTGTTTCTTTCAGCAGAGTTGGATATACTTTGTCAGGTCCAGGACTTTTATTTGTTTTAAGTGAATGGAGAGCTTTAAGGACTTCATCGGTTGTTATTTCAAAATTAGGCAATGCATGCTCGAGATTTACAATAGTACTGGTGTTGGTGGTAGCGAGAGAAAGACTGTTAGTATTAAACACCGAGGAAAAGTAATTGTTTAAGAGGTTTGCAATGTGTTGGCTGTCAGTCACTAGTGCACCGTCGCTGTTTGTTAAAGGTCCAATACCACTTTTGATCGCCTTTCTGTTGTTTATGTAACTGAAGAAAGATTTCGGATTATGTTTACAGTTGGCTGCAATATTTTCTTCGTATCTACGCTTTGCCTGACCTACTAGTCTTTTTACTCGTCGCCTGGCATCATTATAAAGTCTAATGTTTTCGGGCGTGCTTTGTTCTTTCTTTAACCTGTAAAACAATTTTCTCTCATTGACTGATTGTTTAATTTCGCTATTAAACCACGGTGGGCTTTTATTAGTGTTAATTCGCTTCTCGCACAAGGGGACGAATATGTTCTGCTGAGTGAGTAAGTGATTTTTAAGGCTTAGCCAGGCTTCCTCTACGTTGCCGTCATCTGATAGTTGTATTTCTGTTAGTTTTTGTCGGATTTCTACGAAGTTAGCTCTTTTGAAATTGGGCACCTTTACTTTATTTTCAGTCACTGATGATTGAGCTTTAATGTCGACGCGCACTAATTTATGATCGCAAGAACCGAGGTGTTCTCCTACCGTGACACTACTGATTAGGTTATCTTGGGTCGTTATAACAAGGTCGAGTATATTATTTTGTCGAGTTGGCTCAGAAACCATTTGGCTTAGATAATTTTCTTCTAGAAATTCGATCATTCTATGTGACTCGCCTTCTGTACCTGACAGTGTCGCCCAGTCGATATGGGGAGGTTAAAGTCTCCTAATATCAGTGAGTCGCTGTTATTAAGTGACTGCCTTAAAACGCTGTACATTTCAAGGTCGTCATCGAGTGATTGCCCGGGAGGTCTGTAGGTGACAGATATATTTAAGTTGACTTTTGCAATGTTTACTCGCACGCACAAATGTTCAACGTTACTGTTTCCCGGTGTTTTGTCAGTGGGTTGCAAATAGCTTTTGACATAAAGGGCGACGCCACCGCCTCTACGGTTTACACGATCTTTGTTGAAGAGTCTGTAGCCATCTATGTTGTATTCGGAACTTAAATCAATATTTGTGGTGTCGATAAATGTTTCGGTTATAGCAATTATGTCAAAATTTTCTGTTAAAGCAAGACATCTCAGCTCATCAAATTTGTTTCTTAGGCTACGCGCATTGAAACTAAGGATTTTTAAATTATCTAGAGGCTTAGTAATAGAGGTGGTGGTACTTGCGGGATCACGGTTACGGGTTTGTTGCGATGCACGGCGTCTATTTACACGGGTGGGGTGGAGGGACGTGGCCGTGACTCGTTTTTTGCTCGGATGACACGCACTGCTTCGTTGAGGAGCCTTCGAGTCTGGCTGCCCTGATGGGAGAAAGGTGCAATCCGTCCCTGTGGAAGAGCTCATTTTGTCCATAGAAATTGTCCCATGCGTTTAGGAACTCCACGTCAAGCTCCCTACAAAGAGTCTGTAAGCGGTTGTTTAGGCTGAAGGCCTTAGTGAAAAAGTCGCTCTCCGCCCAAGTCCGTGGTAGAACTCCTGAAATCAAAATGTTAGGGGATTTAGTCTTATACTGCTGGATGAGCCTACGGTACTTCTCCAGGAGTTCCTCAGACCGGGTCGTGGTGACGTCGTTCGTACCTGTGTGAATAACAAACAGTGAATCATTAGTAGCCTTGGGGGAGATCTCCTTAAGAGCAGCAGTTATGTCGTCGATCCCAGCACCAGGATAGCAATAGTTCCGTTTTCGACGAGGAACTCTGCCGCAGAACTCAACGACCTGCTGGCGAATCATGGAGTCACCCACCAGGAAGGTGCTCTCCTGCTCGTCCTCCTCCTCCAGAATGGCAAACCTGTTGAAGCAATGAACAGGATAAATCGCTTGTCTGGCTGGTTTGGCTCCTCCATTCACGACGGTGAAGCCATCATGGTCGGTGCCACTAGCATCCTCCCGTAGCGTGGTGTTGTCCGCTGGTGTCGACGGTACCGCTGAGGGCAAGGGGGCGGTTGGAGAAGGGTTTGGCACCACAGCAACGTTAGCCTGGATGAATTCCTGCAAGAAGGCAACAGTGCGAGAAAGCTCTTTTATTTTATTCTGACCTGCTTCCATCTTCTCTTCTTGCTCCTGCAGTCTTGTCTTGAGATGCTGCCTGGTGAGAGAAAGCTCTATTATTTTATTCTGGCCTTCTTCCATCTTCTCTTCCTGCTCCTGCAGGCTTGTCTCGAGATGCTGCCTGGAGAGACACAGTCGACAGACAGCAGAACGCCCTGTAAAAAAGTGAGCTGAGAAGCTACCGTTACAAGTACTGCACTTCTTAGGCGCCATCTTAGCTGAAATGAAAGAGATAAAAACACAGAGTGAAGGGGATTAGGAAAGGGGGTGAGGTGTGTGAGAGGTAGTTTAGTAATGGAGGAAAAGTGAGAGAGAGGAGGAGTAGGAAGGGATGTGAGGTGAGTAAAGAGGGGGAAGAGGTGTGTGAGATCAAGGAGGGTTAGGAAATAGGTGAGGTGGGAGAGAGGAGGAGTAGGAAGGGATGTGAGGTGAGTAAAGAGGGTGACAGGGAGGCGGTGAGTGAGGTGTGTGAGATCAAGGAGGGTTAGGAAATAGGAGAGGTGGGAGAGAGGAGGTAGGAAGAGATGTGAGGTGAGTAAAGAGGGGAAAGAGAGGCGATGAGTGAGGTGTGTGAGATCAAGGAGGGTTAGGAAATAGGTGATGTGGGAGAGAGGAGGAGTAGGAAGGGATGTGAGGTGAGTAAAGAGGGGAAAGGGAGGCGGTGAGTGGTGTGTGAGTTCAAGGAGGGTTAGTAAATATGTGCGCTGAGTGAGAGGGTGTTTGGGAAAGGAGGTACGTGGGAGAGAGGAGGAGTAGGAAGGGATGTGAGGTGAGTGAGGTGTGTGAGAACAAGAAAGGTTAAGAAAGAGGCGAGGTAAGGTGGGTGAAGGGATGGGTAAATAGGATGTGAGGTAAGGTGAGTGAGGGGGGGAGGGCTTAGAAATATGTGGAGGTGAGGGAGGAGTAGGAAGGGCTAATCCTCTAGGGGATGAGGAGGAGCAAAAGGGATGTGAGGTGAGCGAGGGTGGGGGGCTCAGGTGAGGTGAGGGAAAGGGGTGTAGGAAGTGTTAATCCTCTGGGGATTTAAAGAGGTGTAATGAGGAGGAGCAGATTGAATCCTCAGGAATTCAAAGGTGGGTTGTCGACACACCCAAATCACGCGTGAGACACTCAGGAACACAAAGTCACACTCAGGACACACGAAACACTCAGAAACCCAAGCACAAGCACGACTAAACACCCTCAAGTCACTCGCAAAACACCGGAAGTACAACAGCACACTCAAAACACTCTGAAACCCACGCAGAGCACTATAAACATCCAAATCACACGTAAAAGCACTGGAAACACAACACACTCGAAACGCAGAACACTCGAAAACAGCCAAATCACACGCAAAAACACCGGAAACAAAACAGCACACTCAAAACGCTCTGAAACGCACGCAGTACACTTAGAAGCAGCCAAATCACACGCAAAAACACCGGAAACACAACACACTTGAATCACTCTGAAACCCACGCAGAACACCCGGAAACAGCCAGATCACACGCAAAAACACCGGAAACACAACACACTTGAATCACTCTTAAACAAACGCAGAACACCCGGAAACAGCCAGATCACACGCAAAAACACCGGAAACACAACACACTTGAATCACTCTGAAACCCACGCAGAACACCCGGAAACAGCCAGATCACACGCAAAAACACCGGAAACACAAATCACAGAGGCAACCACAGGCAGAAACCACAAGCGAACACACACCAAACACGTGTCGGGAAATCACAGGCAACACACAAGGTCCACAAGCGAGAACACACGCCCAAGAGCACGACTAAAACACAGGGCAAGCGATGTTGTGGGGCGCAGCGGGGTGAGGTCACGACCTTCTCTCAGCAGAGGGAGAGAGATATTATAGGCTGGGGAGAGGGATGATGAGATTATGATGGATAAGAGAGAGAGAGAGAGAGAGAGAGAGAGAGAGAGAGAGAGAGAGAGAGAGAGAGAGAGAGAGAGAGAGAGAGAGAGAGAGAGAGAGAGAGAGAGAGAGAGAGAATTACATAGAATTACATAGAAAATCAGACCACACAAACCCCATGGTCCAGACTAGGTGATCTGTCCTTAAACCTAAGTGATTCTACATTAATCAGATGGCTCCAAAACATTGCTTTTCTACTCTAGTTAATATTAAGTTCAAGGAAGTGACGGTTGAGCTTGTTTTTAAAGGAGTCAATCGTGTTACACTGGGCCACTGACGGTGGGAGCCTTTTCCATTCTCGCACTACAACGTTGGTGAAGAAATATTTGGTGCAGTCTGAATTTACTTGTCTACGTTTGAGTTTTACGCCATTGTTCCTCATTCGCAAAGTGTCATCAATCATAAACAATTTTGTTCTGTCTAAATTCGTGAAACCATTAAGTATTTTAAAACATTCGATCAGTTTTCCTCGGAGGCGACGTTTCTCAAGAGAGAACATGTTAAGGATGGAAAGCCTTTCTTCGTAGGATTTGTTGCACAAGGAAGGATAATTTTGTTGCCCGACGCTGAACACCTTCTAATTTAGCAATGTCCTTTGCATGGTGGGGAGACCAAAACCGTACCGCATATTCCAAGTGGGCTCTGACTAAACTATTGTAGAGAGGAAGTATTACATCTTTATTCTTGAATAAAAAGTTTCTTTTAATGAAGCCCAACATTCATTTCGCTTTATTTGCTGCATCGATGCATTGATGTGAGAATTTGAGGTTTGACGCAATTTTGACCCCCAGGTCCTTAAAGCATTGAATGCTTGTGAGTTTTACGCCGCGCATTTCGTAATCGAACTTCTTATTTTTTGTTCCAACTTGCAGTACCTGGCACTTGTCTACATTAAATTGCATCTCCCATTTATCTGACCAAGCTGAAATTTTGTGCAAATTCTCTTGGAGGCTTTGCCTGTCTTCGTCAGTGAGAACCGAGTTACCAATCATTGTGTCGTCTGCAAATTTACTAATGCAATTATTGAGTCCAACATCCACATCGTTCATGTAAATAATGAAGAGCACTGGGCCAAGAACCGAGCCCTGAGGGACGCCACTAGTGACCGGCACCCACTCTGAGTTAAATCCGTCAATCACAACTCTTTGTTGTCTGTTGCTCAACCAGTTCGCGATCCATTGGTTTACTTGACCGTCAATGCCTATTTGCTTTAATTTATAAAGTAATTTATGATGTGGGACTTTATCAAACGCTTTCTGGAAATCAAGATAGACTACGTCCAATGATTTGGTTACGTCATAAACTGAGAAGAGGTCGTTATAAAAGGTCAATAGGTTTGACAGGCAGGATCTTTTGTTACGGAAGCCATGTTGTGAATCCCCAATTAATGAGTGGCTTTCGAGGTAACTCACAATTTTATCTCTAATTATGCTCTCAAGTAGCTTACCTACAATTGAAGTAAGACTAATGGGTCGGTAGTTACCTGGTATTTTTTGTTTCCTTTCTTAAAAATCGGTGTCACGTTAGCCTTTTTCCAATCCGAAGGGACGATGCCTTGTCGCAAGGATATATTGAATACGGTTGTGAGGGAGGAGAGTAGAGTCGACTGGGGGAAGAAATTTGCTAAATTAAAAAGAGAGATCTGCTGTACATGATATTTTATTCAGAAAGTTTTGGATACATCAGTGTGATACTTAGACATCTTCTACACTCCATGATAACATAATATTTCATCTAATTCATAACAGAGAAAGTTATATAAAGAAAATAGGGAAAAATTTTTACCCGTATTTTTGGGGAAGAAGTTTGCCCACACTGGGTAATACACTTCCATGCAAACTTATTGCCCCAAATTGTAAAAATTTATGCCCCAAACTCTGGGGAAGATATTTCCCTATAAGGGGGAAAACTTTTCCACTCCTTAAATGCATTCTAGAAAATAGCTAGGCCTGTTGTGACATACATAAATATAAAGGTGACCTTTTATAACTAATCAAACTTATACTAACAAAAAGTTTCCTTCATTCTTTTTTTTATCAAGTCAATGAAAAGTACACGAATATCAGCAGAAAGCATCAATCAGCAGTAAACAGCATTCAGCAGTATGCATTATTCAGCAATAAGCATCATTCAGCAGTAAGCATGATTCAGCGGTAAGCATCATTCAGCAGTAAACATCATTCAGCAGTAAGGATCATTCAGCAGTAAACATCATTCGGCAGTAAACATCATTCAGCAGTAAACATCATTCAGCAGTAAACATCATTCGGCAGTAAACATCATTCAGCAGTAAACATCATTTGGCAGTAAACATCATTCAGCAGTAAACATCATCCAGCAGTAAACATCATTCAGCAGTAAACATCATTCAGCAGTAAACATCATTCAGCAGTAAACATCATTCAGCAGTAAGCATCATTCAGCAGTAAACATCATTCAGCAGTAAACATCATCCAGCAGTAAACATCATTCAGCAGTAAACATCATTCAGCAGTAAACATCATCCAGCAGTAAACATCATTCAGCAGTAAACATCATTCAGCAGTAAACATCATTCAGCAGTAAGCATGATTCAGCAGTAAACATCATTCAGCAGTAAACATCATTCAGCAGTAAGCATCATTCAGCAGTAAACATCATTCACCAGTAAGCATCATTCACCAGTAAGCATCATTCACCAGTAAACATCATTCACCAGTAAGCATCATTCAGCAGTAAGCATCATTCAGCAGTAAGCATCATTCACCAGTAAACATCATTCAGCAGTAAGCATCATTCAGCAGTAAACATGATTTCACCAGTAAGCATCATTCACCAGTAAACATCATTCAGCAGTAAGCATCATTCAGCAGTAAACATCATTCAGCAGTAAGCATCATTCAGCAGTAAACATCATTCAGCAGTAAGCATCATTCAGCAGTAAACATCATTCAGCAGTAAACATCATTCAGCAGTAAGCATCATTGAGCAGTAAGCATCATTCAACAGTCAGCATCATTGAGCAGTAAGCATCATTCAGCAGTAAGCATCATTCAGCAGTAAGCATCATTGAGCAGTAAGCATCATTGAGCAGTAAGCATCATTGAGCAGTAAGTATCATTCAGCAGTAAGCATCATTAAGCAGTAAGCATCATTCAGCAGTAAGCATCATTCAGCAGTAAGCATCATTCAGCAGTAAGCATCATTCAGCAGTAAGCATCATTCAGCAGTAAACATCATTCAGCAGTAAGCATCATTCAGCAGTAAACATCATTCACCAGTAAGCATCATTGAGCAGTAAGCATCATTCAGCAGTCAGCATCATTGAGCAGTAAGCATCATTCAGCAGTAAGCATCATTCAGCAGTCATACATCAATAAACATGATTCAGCAGTAAACACTAATGCTATACAGATTCAATTTTCTTACGTCATATCTACACCTTCTTCATGAGTTCATTTGTCTTTACATCGTCAAATTTGTCGGCAGCATTCTTCAACAAGTTAGGGGAACCAGGCCCCATGAAGATGTACTCAGTGTCTATCATGTGTTTATCCTCCACTGGTGGCCACTGCCATGTTATCTTTCTGGCATGGAGGAGAGGGTCTTGCAATGTAGAAACTTAATTTCAACTTTGTTTACTGGCAATTCTTCATTATCACTGAAAACTTTCGTTACTTTTCTCCAGTAATAGCTACTGTTTGTTTTGTTCAGTATAAATCACAGCAAAATATTTATTTATGGAATCATCATCAATTTTCACTGATGTTGCTACATCTCTGTCTTCAGTGGATTTTGACCTTTCTACCTCTGTCTCTCTAGGAGCCTCATCTCCATCTTCATTGTCACTCACTGGCGAGATTCCGTCCAAGCTCACATCCAGAGATGAGCCACGAGAATCTACTGAACAATAGCTCCCACCTGATATGCTTGATGAATCATTATCATCACCAGCAGCATTCTTTCTGCCCCTTTTCTGAACTGTGGCCTTCTTTTTCCCTGTTGTTTCTTCTTATCTGCTTCTCTGCTTTCTGTTTCTTCTGATCTTCTTTTTCCTTCTGTGCCTTCTCTCTTTCCTCAATGCTGCTTATGACTTCCTCATGTGTTAGAACTGTGGCTCCTTCTCCTAACACTCTGCGAGCACCAGGTTTCTTGGCCTGATGGGGACGTTGTCGGTCAGATAAGATTTTTTCCATGGACTTGTTGGTCTGTATAACTTCGCCAAGTGCCTCTGCAAGTTCTTGAAGACTGTGAAGGTGCAGACAGCATGACTGACTATGCTGACACACTTTTGGAGGATCTTCAGATGAAACTGTTTAATCAGACTTTTTGGATGAACAAGGGGAGGGATTTGTTACAGTGGCCAAAGGTGTACTTGTCCTCATAAGGGGTCTACTGACACTTGGCTTTGGATTAATGGGCATGATGGCCATCTCTGTGTCCTCTTCTTGAGCAGGTGGTACAATAGGAATGCCCTCCTCATTCTCAGGGCTGCCGGCACGGATCTTTGATTGTATGCTTCCACCTTTGACCTACTGAGTCGTGATTCATCAAATTTGGTCCTGTCAATTGGGAAGACTCCAGTAGAAGAAAAACTTTTGCGTACATTCTATTCAGACAAACCTTTGTTTCACACAGAGGTAAGGAGTTGAACATATTTCGCTCTAGAGACTGGCTCACGTGATGTATGCTCATACAATGCGAGTGCCTGGTCATAATAGGTCTTCAGAGGTGCAGAACACACTTTGGCTAAGGGCTGTAGCACATCAGTGTAGTGAGGAGGCAGGAGAACAATACTGATATGCTCATCTTTTGCCAGCTTGATGGTTTCAAGATCTGTGTGGCTAACGTGACCGTCAAGAATCATGAGAATCGGCGTTTTGTCCTTTGTCAGTTCTATAAATTTGACAAAAAAATCGTGAAATGCTTATGATTACTATCATTATTATCATTATTATTATCGTGATTATTTGATTATTATTATTATCTTTACTATGATTATTGCTATTATTGTTATTTCAATTTTTCCTTTTTATTTTCAATCATACTACTTTGTTCATTTGTCTCATTCATTTCATTTCATCTTCCATTGATGTATATTTTCAGCTCTAGGGCTGCCTGGTACTTCATGAAATAATGTTTATTATTATTATTATTATTATT
Organism: Eriocheir sinensis; assembly: GCF_024679095.1. NCBI lineage: Eukaryota > Metazoa > Arthropoda > Malacostraca > Decapoda > Varunidae > Eriocheir > Eriocheir sinensis. The sequence goes on from NW_026111676.1 coordinate 908,739, forward strand.
ATTATTATTATTATTATTATTATTATTATTATTATTATTTATTTACACAGTAAATAGTTTGATTTGGGGCTGTTCCTGAATCCCCAATCCACTGCTGTATCAGCCGTTTTACCCTAAAAACAATGCAGGGAGTCAAAGCAGAGCCATCAACACGGATAATTGCTAATACAGTTATATTCTGCCTTCCAGAGCTGGCAGTCACTCTAATTGTTTGCTGTCATGCCTCCCTTCACATCTTCAATTACTTGCTCAACTGGGTCAGAGAGCTTACAGTCCTTTTTTACATACTTCCTAACCATCTTTGCTATAATGGATACCACATGCAAAAACTCAATTACTCAGTCAGCCTGAAAGAGAACACAAACTGAAACCATGTAAACTTACTCAGTCAACCTGAAAGAGAAAACAAAATCAAAACCGTGTGAATCAAGTGTAATTGTTAGTGTTGGTGTGTTGTGGTGACAAGTGAGTGTGTATTTGTTTTCTGAATGAGTCTATTGTACCGCAGTCTAAAATCTGTTGAGGGAGGCTGTTCCAGTCACGTATGGTGCATGGAAAGTATGAGTGCTTGTATGCGTCAGTGTTAGTGTGATATGTTTGGTATTTTTGGGTGTGTGTGTTACAAGTACGTTGACTGTTTGCCTTGTGTAGGTATGTGTGTGGGTCAATGTCAGTGTGAGTGTTTGTGATCTTGTACATAAGTGTAAGTCTGTGTGCTTGTCTGCGTATGTGAAGAGGGTCCATGTTTATCTGTTGTTTGATCCGTGTTGTGATGCAAGGCGTTCAAGTGTAATTGTTTGTAATGAACCTTGCCGCCTTGGTGTTGATTTGTTCTAGCCTATCAATGTTTTTGTGTGTGTGAGGATCCCACACCGTGGAGCAGTATTCCAGTGTTGGTCTCACAAGTGTGTCATAAGCTATGTGTTTAATGTCAGGTGTGCAGTTATGCAAATTCCTCCCCCCCAGTGTTCTGTTGGCTGTGGCACTGATATGGTCTATGTGGGTGTTGAATTTCAAGTTAGTTGAGAGATAGATGCCAAGGTACTTGTGTGTGTGAACTGATTCTAAATTTGAATTGTGGAGAGTGTAGGTGTGATGGATGGGGTTGTGCGCTCTGGAGAATCGTAATAGTTTGCATTTGTCTGGTCGGAAGTGCATCTGCCAGGTGCGCTCCCACCGCTCGAGGGCGTCCAAGTCGTTTTGTAGTAGTCTGCAGTCATCAGTAGTCTTTACTGCTCTAAACAGTTAACTATCGTCGGCAAATAGTCTAGTGGAAGAGTTAGGCGTTGACAGTGGAAGATCGTTAATGTACAGGAGGAAAAGAAGGGGGCCTAGAACGGTGCCTTGTGGCACACCTGAAGAAACAGGGACAGTGTCAGATGAAGATCCATCAAGAAGAACACGTTGATTCCGGTTAGTAAGAAATGCAGTGATCCAGTGAAGAATAGGTCCTGAAATACCGTAGTATTTTAATTTTAATGTCAGTCTTTTGTGCGGAACTTTGTCGAAGGCTTTGGCAAAATCTAAAATAATAGTGTCAACTTGTTTAATGTCACGTCGGTCAAGTAGCCTCGTCATGTCGTGATATGTAGTAATGAGTTGTGATTCACATGAGCGTTTGGGTTGAAAGCCGTGTTGTGAGTCAGTAAGGATGTTGCTTGCGTCAAGGTGATTCATTATGTGTTTGTGTATTGTGTGTTCGAAAATTTTACATGGAATCGATGTTAGTGAGATGGGGCGATAATTGGCAGGGTCAGTCCGGTCACCTGTCTTGAATAAAGGATTAATGTTTGCCAAAAGCCAGTCAGAGGGTAATGAGGTGGATGATAGGGACTGGGCGAATATGGCCTGAAGGATGGGGGCAAGGATGGGGGCAAAGGATTTAAGGATGAAGGCGGGAATGTTGTCGGGGCCAGTGGATTTAGTTGCGTCGAGTCCTTCCAGTAATTTCTGTATTCCGTTAGTCGTGATGTCAAGGGGGGCTATGGGGGGGAAGGGGCTGTGTGGCATGTTTGGTGTCAGGTTGTGTTCTTGTGTGTACACCGATTGGAACTGTGTGTTGAGTATTTGTGCTTTGTGTTGCGGGCTGGTTACTAATGTGTTAGTGTTGTCTTTAAGTGATGTAATCGTGTTAGTGTCATGTTTGTGCGTCTTAAAGAACCTGAAAAAGTTTCTGTTGTTATTTCTTACGTTGTCTGCGAGGTAAGTTGCAATGTGTTTGGGTTCTGCTAATCTTATGTTTTTGGCAAATGTCTTTTGGTGGTTTTTGTAGGCGGTCCAATTATCTCTTGTGTTGTATGTCTGCGTGCGTCTGTAGAGTCTTTGTTTCTTGCGATGTTGTCTGCGTAGATCCCCGGAAAACCAGGGAAGTGTGTACCTGCTAGAAAGTGATTTTTGTGGTATGTGTCTGTTCATTGAGGCGTGTATGGTGTGTTTCAGGTTGTTCCAGTCGGTGGAAGGAAGTCTTGTGTTTGGGTCAGTCGCAAAAAAGTCAGTGCTGGAGGCAGTTAGGTCTTGTTTGATCATGTCTAAGTCAGCCCTTGAATAAAGGAATATCTGTCTGGGTCTCTGTTTATGTCTAATCGGTTGATGGTCAGCGTCAACGATGAGTATGCCGTGGTCACTAAGTCCTGGAACAACCTGAGTGTTTGTTATGTTAAGAATGTTGTTGGTGAGAAAAAGGTCAAGTGTGTGTGCTGTGGTCAAAGGGCCACCGTGGCCGGCGGGGCGCGTTACAGTGTGTGTTTGTGTTGGCTGGAGTACTGCTTGTGAGAGTGAAAATGTATTTATGATGTCAACGAATGTGTCGTGTAGTTGGCGTCTGTTTGTGTGGGGAATAATGGGCTTGGGGGCGTCAGCATCGGGAGGGTCAAATGGGGATATTGCAGTCCAGTCAATGTCAGGGAGGTTGAAGTCACCTGTGATCCAGACATGTTTGTCTGCCTGTATGCGTGAAAGAGAAATTTGAGGATTGTGTAAATAGTCTGTATTAGTAGAAGGCGGTCTGTAAAAAGCAGCAATAAGAAGAGATTCACAGTTGAAGGTTTGTAACTGGACCCAGGTGATTTCGCAGCCTGTGTCAAGGTCAGGCCTATGCTTAACACTAAGACCAGGCTTGGTGGCGATGATAACACCGCCACTTTTGCCGAGGTCTGTCGGGCAGTCTTTACTAAATACTGTCATGCTAAAGGGGAGAGGGAAAAGCTCACTACTGTCAACATCAGGAGTTAACCAAATCTCAGTCCCTATACTATTATGTCAGGGTTATGTGTAGGGTTTGTTTCCCGGGATCCCGGACAATTTTCAAGGTTTAGTAATCCCGTGATATTTTTGCACATCCCGACAATTCCCGGGATGAAATTAAGTACAAAAATAGGGGCAAATTTGATTGCAGGATGATTGTGGACTTGTGGTTCTATTTATATTTATATTATACAGGGTGTCCCGTGAGGAATGTTTTGTGTGTCTGAAGGAAGGACTTACTGTTTAGGTATTGTCTTGAGTATTATAAAGCAGCCACGGCACTCCCGTTACCCGTAGCAGAGCTCGTATAATGAACACCATATCTGCATATTATACGTTGCTGTATGTATACGACATTGAGATGAGCGTGACAACTTAACAAAATTACAAGAAAAGCATCACACTTTCCCTCCTGGCGTGAGTGACCGACCAGTGACGGTTGACAGCAAACTGTCTGGCTGCCTGCCTGCCTGCCGGCACAGCTGATCGCTGTTGCCATAGTTCCCAGCGCTTTAGCTACTGGTTGCTACGATGGTACATAACGTTTTTTTTATGTTGGACATGTAATGTGACAAATGTCTAACTATCATCTTTGGGTAATCACATTCCAAAAAGAGTAAGAAAATAACATATTTTAAGATAGATAATAACATAGTAAATAATAACATTTAATTCATGTTATAAATAAAGAATGTTTACTACATTTTCTGTCATTAAGTACTCTCTTCATTTCACTGAGTATAAATGGAAATAAATGTTTTTTTTTTTATCATCGATAATGAACTATAATTTACATTGTCACTCGCATTGGAATTCGGAAGCAGAACAAAAATAAAGCAGTAAACGAAGCAGTTAGCTCTTATTCTCGTTCCTTTTACTTTGTTGAGGAACGAAGTGTTCGCTGGAAGTCTGGAATTAAACATTAAGTGGAATTAGTAAGACAGTCAATCTTCAGTAATATTTCTGCATATCTATTAATGTTAAGCACATCAAAAACCCGAAAGGGAGACTAGGTATGATGTGCAGTTTTAGACAGTTGAAAATCTCGGGAATTCCCGGGATTAGAGCTAACTTTATCCCGGAATCCCAGGACAAAGAAAAAGGTCCAAAACGACAATCCCTAGTTATGTGTAGTGATTGGATGGTGTAATTGAGCTATTTTGTTTTTAATACTATGGAAATTAATTGTTAATAGTGGGAGGGAGGTGTGGCTATGACGCGGTGGATGTGGAAGTAAAGAGCTCGGCGAAGATGGTGATGATGGAGGAGAAGAAATGGGAGAGAGTGAAGAAGTGGAGGAGGGAGGTGGAGCGGGAGGCAATGAGCAAAGGGAGGAAAAGGAAGCAGGGACCGGGGAAAGTGGAAGAGTAGGGTTGGGGGAGGGTGATGCGGCAGACCTGGGTGTGTTAGTAACGGAAGGGAGAGCCTGTCAGCCTTAACCCGGTAGCAGCGGGGATCATGTTTCTTAATGGTCCCTCTAAGCGAGAAAAATGAGAAAAAAATCACCCTACACACAACCAGTTTCATAACATATATCAAAGCATTTGTGATCAGATTATGTATCATCTATTTTGGGGAGTTTATATCAAGGCACAAATTTGGCCCGTCGCTGCTACACGGTAAAGCCACAAATTTGGTCCATCGCTGCTACCGGGTTAAACACACACTTCCTGGCCTCGAACACACACTCACAGGCTTCAATAAGTGTGCAAAATTAGTGTCAAGCTATAAACACACACTTACATTCCTTAAACACACACTTACATGCCTTAAAAAGTGTGTTAAGTCTTTTCAGTCATATATACACACTTTCTGGCCTCAAACACACAATTACAGGCTTCATTAAGTGTGCAGTCAGTGCTCAGCCATAAACATACACTGCCAGGCATCAATCACACACTTACATGCCTTAAAAAGTGTGTTAAGTCTTTTCAGTTATATATACACACTTTCTGGCCTCAAACACACACTTACAGGCTTCAGTAAGTGTGCAGTCAGTGCTCAGCCATAAACACACACTTCCAGGCATCAAGCACACACTTACATACCTTAAAAAGTGTGTTATGCCAGTTTCCAGCCTTAAATATACACTTCCAGACCTCAAACACATACTAATAGGCTTTAATAAGTGTGCAGTCAGTGTTCAGCCATAAACACACACTTACACTCTTCAAACACACACATATACGCCTTAAAAAGTGTATTAAATCTGTTTTCAGTCATAAATACACACTTGGGCCTCAAACACATACTAATAGGTTTTAATAAGTTTGTTAAGTCAGTGTTCGGTCACCAATACACAGTTACAGGCCTTAACCCGGCAGCTGGGGGGGATCATGTTTCTTAAAGGCCCCTCTAAGGGAATCAATGAGAAAAAATCATCACTCACGCAAACCATTTCATAATATATATCGCATTTGTGATCAGTTTATGCATCATCTATTTTGAGGGGTTTATATTATGGCAAAAGATGGCCCGTCGCTGGTACGTGGTAAAGCCACAAAATTGGCCCTTCGCTGGTATGTGGTAAAGCCACAAATTTGGCCCGTCGCTGGTACGTGGTAAAGCTCATCGGGGTGTACGGGGCCATCAACATCGCTACAAAGAGCACACGCTTTCCGAAGCTGACCGGGGAGTTTTCTCCCGGGTACGCCTACGGCAACGTAAAAACACACAAGACAGGAAACCCACTCCGCCCCATCATCTCCCAGATCCCGACAGCCACCTACACCGTCGCCAAGAAACTCAACGAGATCCTCGCCCCGTACACCCCGATGAGCCACGCCCTAACGTCCACCAATGACTTCCTGGAGATCCTAAGAACTGCCCCACCTGCCGACAACCACATCATCGCTTCTCTCGATGTCGAGAGTCTGTTCACCAACGTGCCCGTGAACAGGACTATCCAGATCATCATGGACCGCGTCTACAGATGTGAAGAGACGGAACCCCTAGACATACCGGAAGAGGACCTACGCACACTCTTAGAGATATGCACTAAAGAAGCTCCCTTCACCTGCCCCCGCGGAGATATGTACTGCCAAGTGGATGGTGTTGCTATGGGAAGCCCACTTGGTGTGCTCTTCGCCAACTTCTTCATGGGAACCATCGAATCCATGGCCCTCAAGGACCAACAACCCTCCATCTACGCCCGATACGTCGACGACATATTTATCAGAGTGAAAAACATAGATGAACTACAGAAACTTAAGCAGCAGCTCAGCAACATCTCCGGCCTCAACTTTACCTTTGAAGAATCACAAGAAGGACGCCTGCCATTCCTCGACGTACTAGTATCTCCACAAGACTCAGGATTCAACACCTCAGTGTACATCAAACCAACAAACACAGGACTTTGCCTCAACGGAAACAGCGAGTGCCCGCAACGCTACAGAAGATCCACAATCAATGCATACATACGGCGAGCGATCTCACACAGCTCAACATGGAAGAATTTGCATAACGAATTGGAAAGAATTACACAAGTCCTTGTAAACAACGGCTACCCCAACAGTGAAGTGACCCAGGCCATCAACTGCGCCCTAGAGAAATGGTACAACCCTGCAACCACTTCTACAAACCAAAACAACATCAATCTCTACTACAGGAACTACATGTCCACCGAGTACAAGACAGATGAAAGAGTGATCAAAGATATCATCCACAAGAATGTGAAACCAACAAACGCAGAGCAAACCATATCACTCATCATCTACTACAAGACCTCCAAAACAGCCAACCTACTAATCAAGAACCGCCAAACACCACCACCGGCACCTCTTCAGGAAGACCATGTCATCTACGAGCACACCTGCGCTATTGAGGACTGTGGGCCTCATACATACATCGGGATGACACGGACAAAACTGACTAGGCGCTTAACATGCCACCTACAAAATGGTGCTATCAAGAACCATTACACAGTCAAGCACAAGGAAACCTTAGCACGCAGCCACCTAGAAGATTCAACGAAAATACTTGACAAGGAAACTGACCCACGCCGACTGTTGTTCCTGGAAGCCCTCTACATTGAAGATCTAGGGCCAACGATGAACACTCAAGCCCAAGATCTGCAAATCTTACCAACGCAGAAGAGAAGTAGCAGAAAAAACAACACCTAGACACCTGCGCAGCGAGGGACGCCGCGCAGCATTTACCGCGCTACTTGTACACGCCACACCGGCCAATCACAAGCCAGAACGCGCATATAAAAGGAGCAACCCAGACGACCCAGCTCCATTCAGCCTGAAGATGTTCCCTAGGCAGGAACGAAACGTTGCAACCAACAACCCAACTTTTGGACAGCTCCTCGGGGCTTTAGACACCGTCAAAAGAGAGTTGATAAGACTAATAGAAAAAACGCAGCAGAAGCTGAATAATGCAGAAACAGCAGTTTCATTCAATCTCGTATGCTTAAAAGATATATATATATATATATATATATATATATATATATATATATATATATATATATATATATATATATATATATATATATATATATATATATATATATATATATATATATATATATCGCCAGAATTTTCTCTTTAATACACTCCAACATGACCCCCATGTGTTGCGAAACACATGTAAAATTAATGCAGACTTGGAAAGGTTTTGCCGGCGCTGGGGATCGAACACGCGACCAGCGAGACGGGAGAGCCACTCCTTTACCAGTCGGCCAAAGAGGTGCCCCTGGCAGAGTGAGTTATAGGAGGCTTGCTCATTAGGCTTAGTCACTGCAGTATATATATATATATATATATATATATATATATATATATATATATATATATATATATATATATATATATATATATATATATATATATATATATATATATATATATATATATATATATATATATATATATATATATATATATATATATATATATATATATATATATATATATTATAAAGTACCTTCTCGAGTTTCGTGCTATCCGCGTTTTGCGATCCTCGAGTTTCTCGCTTAACCCTAAATTCTTACCATCCTGACTTTCGCGCATTATCATCCCGAGTTTTGAGCTGCTTTGTCACGTACGGGCCACGTCCACCTACCATCGGCGTCAAGCACACTGCCTTTAACCCGGTAGCAGTGACGGGCCAAATTTGTGGCTTTACTATGTAACAGCGACGGGCCAAATTTGTGCCATGATAATATAAACCCCCAAAATAGATGATACATAATCTGATCACAAATGCTTTGATATATATTATGAAATGGTTTGTGTGAGGGGTAATTTTTTCTCATTTTTCTCGCTTAGAGGGACCATTAAGAAACATGATCCCTGCTGTAGTGTCACACTGGCCGTTTTCCTTCGAACATTGGGGCTACGGTCGAGAGAGAGAGAGAGAGAGAGAGAGAGAGAGAGAGAGAGAGAGAGAGAGAGAGAGAGAGAGAGAGAGAGAGAGAGACTGATTGACTGACCGACAGACAGACTGATATTGACTGACTTACTGACTGACTGACTAACTAACTTTGAATGACTGACTGACTGACTCTGACCGACTGACTGACAGATTGAGTGACTAACTGATTGACTAACTTTGACTGACTGATTGACTGACCGATGACTTTGATAGACTGACTGAATTTAACTGGTCGACTGATGACTTTGATAGACTGATTGACTGACTGACTTTGATTAACTGACTGACTGACTTTGACTGACTGACTGACTGACTGACTTTGACTGACTGACTGACTTTAACTGACTGACTGACTGACTGATTGACTTTGACTGACTGACTTTGATTGATTGACTGACTGACTTTGAGTGACTGAGTGACTGACTGACTTCGACTGACTGACTGACTTTGAGTGACTGACTTTAACTGATCGACTGACTGACTTCGACGGACTGACTGATTGACTGAATCCGACTGACTGACTGACTGACTTTGACTGATTGACTCTGACTGACTGATGACTTTGATAGACTGACTGACTGACTTTAACTGGCTGACTGATGACTTTGATAGACTGATTGACTGACTAACTTTGACTGACTTACTGACTGACTGACTGACATTGACTGGCTGACTGATTTTGACTGTCTGACTGGCTTTGGATAACTGACTGACTTTGACTGACTGACTGACTGACTGACTTTGACTGACTAACTGATTAACTGTGACTGACTGACTGACTTAAACTGACTGACTGACTTTGACTGACTGACTTTAACTGACTGACTGATTGACTTTGACTGACTAACTTTAATGACTGATTGACTGACTGACTTCGACTGACTGAGTGACTGATTGAATCCTACTAACTGACTGACTGAATGACAGACTGACTTCGACTGACTGACTACCTTTGAGTGACTGACTTTGACTGACTGATTGACTGACTGACTTCAACTGACTGAATCTGACTGACTGACTGACTGACTGATTGACTGACTGAATCCGAGTGACTGACTGACTGATTGGCTGACTGAATCCGACTGACTGACTGACTGACTGATTGACTTTGACTGACTGATTGACTTTGACTGACTGATTGACTTTGATTAACTGACTGACTTTGACTGACTGACTGACTGACTGTGACTGACTGACTGACTTACAGATTGACTTTGACTCACTGTGATTGACTGACTGACTTTAACTAACTGACTGATTTTAACTGACTGATTGACTGACTGACTGACTAACTGACTGACTTTGACTGAGTGACTTTAACTGACTGATTGACTGACCAACTTCGACTGACTGACTGACTGATTGAATCCAACTGACTGAATCCGACTGACTAACTGAGACTGACTTCGACTTACTAACTGACTATAACTGACTAACTGACTGACTTTGAAACTTTGAATGAGTAACTGACCTACTGACTTTGATTTACTGAATGACTGACTGACTTTGGCTGACTGGCTCTGACTGACTGACTGACTTTCACTGACTGATTGACTTTGACTGACTCTAACAGACTGAATGAATGAATAGCTTTGGCTGAGTGAGTGACTTTGATTGACTGACTAATTTTCACTGAACGATTGACTTTGACTGATTTGACTGACCTTGAATGATTGACTGATTGACTGAGAGATTATGACTGACATAATATGGCTAACAAACTTTGACTGACAAACTTTAACGACTGACTGACTGACTTTGAATGAATTTGACCGCCTTTTACTGACTGCCTTTGACTTAGAGAGAGAGACAGAGAGAGAGAGAGAGAGAGAGAGAGAGAGAGAGAGAGAGAGAGAGAGAGAGAGAGAGAGAGAAAGGGCCTACAACAGTAATTATATATACACTTGTATTTGCCTTTCATAAATCGACCTGTCCACATCAGCATACAAAGCCTTGCAGGCACACGTATACATACCTCATGGCAGAGCACATCACGAGATATATGCAAGCACATACATATAAGCATGCATGCATATATATGCATATAAGAATTCACATACACGCTCACAATTGAAGCCAACAAGCCAACAATTTCCGAGGGCAGTTTTTTGTCCCTTCCCTTCCCTACCCATCTCTCCCTCTGTCTTCCCTTCTTTTCCTTCCCCTGTAAGCCTCCCTGCCCTTTCCTTCCCTAGCCTACCCTCCTCTTCCCTTCACTAACCTTCTTTCTGCTTCCTCTCCTTACCATTCCCTTCCTTTCCCTTCCTACCCTTCTCTTGCCTTTCCCACTCTTTTCTCACCACACATTCCTTTCTTTTCCCTTCCCTTACTTAACTCTTACCTAAAAACGACACAGTATTTGCCGTTCTCATGCCATGGTGTCAAGACCTCGTGCCTCTATAAATAACTCGTTTTCGAGCAAGAGACATCCCACAAAATGGGGTTTTAAGATTATGAGGTCTTCTGTTAGGAAAATTCCAAGTAACATCGAAATCCACAATCATCCTATTATGAATTTAAGGCATTGTACACAAATTTACCCGTCTGCAACTGTGCAACATCTGGTGACGCTAATAGTGTGTAACCTCGGTGAGCAAAACAACCGTTGTGTGACATCATTCTTAGATTGGGATAATCTCTGACTTTATAGACTACACCAAGAAAGTCTGTGGAGATCAGTTATGAATGCCCCGCCCGTGCAGCAGATCCACACAATTCAGGAAATGCGTCATAGGAATGTGGAGCCCCCTTATACGGAGCAATATGTATGCGTGAAATATCTATCAGTGTTTGTTGTAAATGCCACGCACACACGAGGGAATAGGAAATGCGTCGTATGAAAGCGGTGCTCCCTTTCTTGGAGAACACGTGGAACATCTATCACTCCTTGGTCGCGTGCAGACAAGCTTTATCACCGGAATGCGATTGCGATATCACTGGAGCTAAATTGCCTTACCATTCCCCTAACCCTTGGACGCTTACCATTTTGGCCTTAATGTCCTTAGTGGTGAAGGGTCACTATTCTGCAGCGCTGGGTTACTGTTTGAGCGAGGATGGGAAACTGGCGGGGGAAAATGGCCCGTATTCTTAAACGCCACAATGCTCAAGGCACACGTATACAGCAAGGCTTTCGAAGGAGGTGCGGGGATATCCAGGGGTAGTTTTATGACCCTGGTGGTAGTCTGACCCTTAATCTGTACCATGAACCTAAAAAAACACTCATTAGAACCCGACATTTCCAGGGGTAGTTTTATGACCCTGGTGGTAGTCTGACCCTTCATCTGTACCATGAACCTAAAAAAACACTCATTAGAACCCGACATTTCCAGGGGTAGTTTTATGACCCTGGTGGTAGTCTGACCCTTCATCTGTACCATGAACCTGAAAAAACACTCATTAGAACCCGACATTTCCAGGGGTAGTTTTATGACCCTGGTGGTAGTCTGACCCTTCTTTTGTGCGTAGAACCTGAAAAAACACTCATTAGAACCCGATATTTCAAGGGGTAGTTTTATGACCCTTGTGTTAGTCTGACCCTTCATCTGTACCATGAACCTGAAAAAACACTCATTAGAACCCTATATTTCCAGTGGTAGTTTTATGACCCTTGTGGTAGTCTGACCCTTCTTCTGTACCATGAACCTGAAAAAACACTCATTAGAACCTGACATTTCCAAGGGTATTTTTTTCCTTTTCCTTCCTTACCCATCTCTCCTTTTGCCTTCCCTTCCTTTCCCTCCCCTAAGCCATCCCTCCCTTCCCTTCCCTAACTTACCCTCCTCTTCCCTTCACTAGACTTCCTTCCTCTTCCTTCCCTTCCCTTCCCTTCCTTACCCTTTCTTCCCTTCCTCACCCTTTTCTTTCCAAACATTCCTTCCTCTTCCCTTCCCTACCCCTCCCTTCCCCTCCTTACCCTTCCCTTCCCTTCCCTTCCCTTCCTTGCCCTTCCCTTCCTTACCCTTCCCTTCCCTTCCCTTCCCTTCCTTACCCTTCTCTTCCCTTCCTCACCCTTTTCTTTCCAAACATTCCTTCCTCTTCCCTTCCCAACCCCTCCCTTTCCCTCCTTACCTTTCCTTTCCCTTCCCTCCCTTCCCTTCCCTTCTCTCCCTTTCCTTCTCTCCCTTTCCTTCCATCCCTTCCTTCCCTTCCTTTCCTTTCCCTTCCCTCCCTTCCCTTCCCTCCCTTCCCTACCCTACCCTACCCTACCCTACCCTTCCCTTCCCTTCCCTTCCCTATCCTTCTCTTCCCTTCCTCACCCTTTTCTTTCCAAACATTCCTTCCTCTTCCCTTCCCTACCCCTCCCTTTCCCTCTGTACCCTTCCCTTCCCTTCCCTTCCTTGCCCTTCCCTTCATTACCCTTCCCTTCCCTTCCCTTCCTTACCCTTCCTTAGGGTTTGGGTTTTCCCGTCTTTCTTTCTCTCTGATTTATCCTCCTTCGCCTCCGTCTCCTCCTCCTGCTTCCCCCTACGACCTGGGACCAACTTGGCATCACCGACAATACAATCGACAACGCGTGGAACGTCTTCAAAGATAAGCTGTTGCAAGTAGAGAAGGCTACAGTGCCTACGAAATCCAGGCGAGTAAATGGGGCCGTAGATCCACCGTGGATGACCAGAGAAATAAAAAGGGCAGTAAACCTAAAAAAAAATAATTATAATTTGATGAAAGAGAATGCCACGGCCAAAGCCCGCACATAGTACCACAACAGCCTCAGAGCTTGTCGCAGCTTTATTCGGAGTAGCAAACGCAACTATGAAAAGCAAATATCGTGCGAAATCAAAACTAACTCCAAGAAATTCTTCACGTACATAAGATCGAAAAAGAAAGTAAAATCCAATATTGGTCCCCTGACAGACGAGACTGGATCTGTAACTCAGGACAGTAAACAGATGGCCAGAATCCTCAACAGTAACTTCGCATCCGTATTCACAGTCTAGGACATCGAAACTTTCCCGAGGGCCCTGACCTGCCGAGTAAGATCACGCCCCTGGAAATTGACTCAATATGCAACCAAGAAGTAAAAAAGTACTTGGACAAACTCGACACGAACAAGTCAACGGGACCCGACAGTTTGTCCCCGCGGTTATTAAAAGAGCTTAAACAACAAATACTTCAACCACTCACTAACATATTCAACCGGTCAGTTCAACTGAACAAGGTCCCGGAAGACTGGAAGATGGCGAACGTAACACCGATTTTCAAAAAAGGAGACAAAAGCGTTGCATTAAACTACAGGCCCATAAGTTTGACATCAGTGGCAGGAAAAATACTCGAAAAAACTATTAGAGATAAACTTGTTAAGTTTCTAGAAAACAATAATATAATCTCCGACACCCAGCATGGCTTCAGAAACAAGAGCTCCTGCCTAACGAATTTATTAGACTTCTTCCAAGGTATATATAAGAACTGGGATACCCACATCCCCAGTGATGATATATACCTGGACTTTCAGAAAGCCTTCGACAAGGTACCGCACGAGCGACTCCTTAAGAAACTGCACTCGGCGGGCATCGGAGCCA
>NW_026111676.1:1160315-1277815 GCF_024679095.1 Eriocheir sinensis
ACATTGTTCATATCTGCATCATCACACTTAAGTCTCAGACATACAAATAACATCATAATATTTAAGAAGCCCAGTAAACTCGTCCACAAATAATTTTGATTTTAGGCCACATACATTAAGTGATAATAAATTAATTGTACATAAATTTTGTGCTACAGTGTCAGGTATGGGTGGTGTGTCTGTGTGAGTGTAGTCTGTGTGGATGAATCAGTGTGCGTACCTGTTGTCTGTACGTGCTTCGTACTGTGTGCAGCTTGTGTGGGTACGGTGTCATCTATAGTACTGGGAGTAGTAACAACTTTATACTCAGAACTGCGTAGGTCATCTTGGATGTGCTGCACTCAACTCGACCCTACTTGATTATATGAGCTATTTTTAGCCTATTCCAATCTGGAAAAGTTATCCCCACCTTGCCAAGTTCATCAGGAGTAGTTATTTCAACTGGTCTGTCCCTATCCGCCATCCATGCTAGAATCCTCCCATCTCTAGTGGTTACATTATTTACTGCAGCCTGTTCCTTAGCTATTTTGAGCATGGTGGCCCTCAAAGGTGTTAAATCCTCGTTGATGAATATTTTCTTCTGTTTCTTTCTCAGCTCCTCCTTGTTACTTAGCACTGCGTTGCGTTTCTTACGAAGGCAAAATCACATTATCACAGGCCTACCTCTCTCACCTGCTTTCCCCAAGCGATGCGCCATGGAGATGTCATTGGCCTCGAGCTTAACTCCTACATTCGCAGCCACCTCCATCACTTTAGCCTGTAGGATGTCCTCGTCCTCCTCTGGGTCATCTTCTAATCCAAATATCCGCAAGTTGTCTCTCCTCGCATACTGTTCTAGCCGGTCACAGGCGTAGCGTTGTAGCAAGTTAATCCTTTGTGTCTCAGTAGATGTACTCAGTAATTTTTCTGTGAAATCCTTTATTGCTGTAGACACGGCAGTAGACACAGCAGCAGATATGATATTCGCGATGCCTGGCAGGACCGCGGGAACCACATCCTTCACTGTTTTGGTCCCCTTGATGGATTCAGGAGTCAGGCTCTCGAGCTCGGCGTCCACTTTTTCCTTAACGAGCTGTTCCAAGTCCTTGTTTAGGTGCTGCTGAGCCATTTCACTTCTTACTTGGGCTGCAAAAGCTGCTTTCACTTTGTACACATGCCACTTTTGCAGTTCATTTGTGATTGTAAAAGTCCCTTGTAGAATGAGTGTGGACTCTGCGTTGTGTATGTAGTGCTGGAAAATTGCTTTGGCTAGGAACTGTCTCAGGCACGTCCTGTCGGTGCCGCTACTGCTGTTTGTGTGTGTGTGTGTAAATTTAGTGGTCGGCATTACTTACTATCTTAAACACACACACACACACACACAAACACACATACACACACACACACACACACACACACACACACACACACACACACACACACACACACACACACACACACACACACTAAAAAACTGACCACAAAAACAAACAGAAAACACACACACACACACACACACACACACACACACACACACACACACACACACACACACACACACACACACACACACACACACACACACAGCGACAGGGACAATATCGGATAATGTTTTGTGCGATCGGAGAGGAATTACATCACACGAATATAGCAGCGTTGAGTTTCATGACCAAATTCTCACACAGGAAGAGGAGGAGGAGGAGGAGGAGGAGGAGGAGGAGGAGGAGGAGGATATGGAAGTGAAGAAAGAGAGTCAAGAGATGGAAAACGATAAGAGGGATGGGGAGAAGAGAATAACGAGAGGGAAATGGGTTTAGGGATTATATCAAGGGAGGAGCAGAGCGGAGGACGCGAGGAAGAGGCGAGCTTGCCACACGCACAAGGAAAAAATGAAAAAATGAACCAGCCATATTTTCATCCATGCTTTCATACACCAAACATAACTATACATACCAACTTTTTCGTGTCAATCATATCATATACATACGACAATAATGATATACTTTTGAACGGATATTTTTTGTACTTGTATATAACATCAACGTACACCAATATTTGTACTAAGATACATATATACCAATACAGAAGACAGTAGCCCTGTAGATCTTTGAATGAGTAAAAGGTAAGAAAAGTGGATGGTAGATAACTTCATATGTCTCTCTCTCTCTCTCTCTCTCTCTCTCTCTATCTCTATCTCTCTCTCTCTCTATATATTTATATATATATATATATATATATATATATATATTTTTCTCTCTCTCTCTCTCTCTCTCTCTCTCTCTCTCTCTCTCTCTCTCTATATATATATATATATATATATATATATAGAGAGAGAGAGAGAGATAGAGAGAGAGAGAGAGAGAGAGAGAGAGAGAGAGAGAGAGAGAGAGAGAATATCATCATTAAGACATACTCATCATTTATTATCATTTATCATTCAGCGTATCTCCATACGTATCAATTATGCATCTCCTATCTCCTTATGACTACGAGAATACTCCGGCACTAACATGGATTTTAGGACAGTGCGGCGAAAGATGGAACGGATCAAGCCACCACTGTAACCTAACCTAACCTCGTCACTTTGCATCTCCCTCTATCAACCACGCACGAGCATACCCTTACACAACGTATACTTTTGGGTGAGTGCAACCTAAGGAGGATCGGATCGAAACATCATCGAAGCCAAACTAATCATCATCACTCCACGTCTCCTCTACCTGCCTTTTAACGTGGCAGAAGGTGAGGCTCATCTTCGTGTGCGCCTCAATTCAGCTCCCCATCTGCCTCCCGCACCATAGGCATTAGAATAAACCAATACAAACATCCTCTTATCCAGACACCACGTTATCACACGGCAACGCAGGTCCTCAAAGTCCACACAGCACACACTCGTAAGGGCAGCAGATGAACACTAGCGGCAAAGGGTCCTCGTGTGTGTGTGTGTGTGTGTGTGTGTGTGTGTGTGTGTGTGTGTGTGTGTGTGTGTGTGTGTGTGTGGTATCAATGGCCCTTCCGCAGCCTAGTCCCATCCCGTCCTCGCCCAGCCAGCACCGATAAGGGGACCGTACACAGCGACAAAGCGTTAGCCGGGCATGCAAATGAGAGGCGGCTGAGGGGCGGACGAGGGAAGGCAAATCACGGCGGCCCAGCGAGAGAGGGAGACTGATGATACTTTAATTGGAAGACTGTGTCGGTGTGTGGTGCTGGGATGGCGATGAATATAGGCGTCGCTATGTATAGGGAGTGGATGGTCATGATAGATTAAGGAGGGATATTAGAACTCTCTTACTCTGTGGATGAATGAAGAGAGGAAGGAAGGAAAGAAGGAAGAAGGAAGGAAGGAAGGAAGCAAGGGGAATTAGAACGCTTTTACTCAATGAATGAATGAAGAGTGGAAGGAATGAAAGAAGGAAGGAAGAAGAAGGAAGGAAGGAAGCAAGGGAATCAGAACTCTCTTACTCTATGAATGAATGAAGAGAGGAAGGAAGGAAAGAAGGGAAGGAAGGAAGTAAGGAAGGAAGAATCAAAACTCTCTTACTCTATGAATGAATGAGTAGTGAATGTAGAGAGAGAGAGAGAGAGAGAGAGAGAGAAACACGAAAAGATGTAAGCATTTGAATATAAACTGCCAGGGCGTGCCAGGATGATGCTGTATGAAGGCGTTGTTATGTATGGAGTGGATGGCCATGCTGGATTACGGAGGGAAGACATACTTATATTACTCCATGAATGAACGAGGGAGAAGAGAATGAAGAAAGAAAGGCAGACAGAAGAAAAAGAGATGTACGCATTTACTTATAAACTGTAAGAAAGCGAGCTCAGAACTATTAGTCAATATATGAAGGAAGGAAGGAAGGAAGGAATAGGGATGGAAAAATTAAGGAAAGAAAGAGAAAGAATGAAAGAAAAATATGTAGGTACGTATATATCTATGAAGTATAAAACCAAAATCAGACCTCTCAATCCACAAATCAATGAATGAAAGAATAAGGAAGGAAAAAAGGAAGAAAAGAGGAAGAAATAAAAAAAGATATACGCATTAACCCATAAACTTTAAAAAGCGAAATCAGACCTCACATAATCCATATACAAAAGAATGAAGGAATAAATGAACATATAAGTAAAGGATGATGAAAGAAAAAAGGGAAAGAAAAGTGATGAATGAAGAAATAAAGAAGGGAAAGAAATTGAAGAAAAAAAAACACGATGACGAAGAGGATAAGAGAAGGGAAAAGTAGAAAAAACATAGGAATTTACCTACAAAATCTCAGAACCCCCAAAAACATGAATAACCAAAAACAGGCAAGGAAAAAACTCACAAAACAAAAGAATAACGGGATTGAGTGAACAGATGAATGAAGGACAGAAGGGAAAGAGAAGGATATAACTGGTGAATGAAAAAAAAAGAGACGGCAAAGAAAAGGGGGAAGAAGAGGAAGAAAGCTAAAAAAAAGACAAGAATTTATATATAAAATATCACACCCCAAAACACTGACTGAAAGGAAAAGGAAGAAACAATCAGAATAAAAGAAGAGAAAAACGGAACTGTATTTCATTTTTATTTTTACTATTTTTTGTGTGTGTCTGTAAGGGAAACACAAGCCACAAATTTATCCTGCAAAATCAGCAAACCAAATTCTTACTTCCGGAGGTGCGGCGCGGCGCCATACATATACGTTAACTTTCTTCTCGCCTCCCAACCTGATGCGAGACTCCTGCGCTTCGAGGTGAGGGAAGACCAAGGGAAGGTGTGATAAAAGGTCTACCAAATCAAAATCCAGCCACGTTACTTGTATTTGGGAGCAAGAAAAAGATAATAAGTTTTTGGTCCATATTCCGACCTTCTGAATCTCTCGAGGTGAGGGAAGACCAAGGGAAGGTATATTGAAAGGTCTAAGAAAACATAATCCAGTCACGTCATCTATCTAGTTGGAAGCAAAGCGAAAAAGAATATGTTTTTAGGCCAGTATTCCAACCTGATATGATTCTTCTGCTTGTGTCCCGAGGTGAGGGAAGACTAAGGGAAGGTATACTATAAGGTCTACCAAAACAAACTCCAGGCAAGTCATTCATAGTAGCAAGGCGAAGTTAATGACGTTTTAGGGTTTTTATTCCAACCTAATTTGATTATTCTCCTTCTGCCTCGAGGTGAAGGAAGACTAAGGGAAAGTTTAATATAAGCACTGGGGAAAAAAATCTAACCACGTTATTTGTACTTTAAAGCAAGGCGAAGATAATGAGTTTTAGGCCAATATTCCAACCCCACTTCTACGCTTCTGTCTCTAGGTGAGGGAAAGACAAAAGGAAGGTATAAAATAAGGTCTAGCAAAACAAATCCAGCAACGTTATTTGTAGTAGGGAACAAGACAAAAAGAAACAGTTTTAGGCCCATATTTCAAGATGTTACGATTTTTCTTCTGTCCCGAGGTGAGGGAAGACAAAGGGGAAGTATAATATAAGATCTAGCAAGACAAAATCCACCCACGTTATTTGTATTTGGAAGCAAGGCGAAAAAGAGTAAGTTTTTAAGGCCAATATTCCAACCTGATACACTTTTCCTCTTTCTGTCTCGAGGTGAGGGAAGACCACGGGAAGGTATCATACAAGGTCTGGGAAAGTAATATCCACCCACGTTGTTTATAGTTTGAAGCAAGATAATGAGTTTTTGGCCCTTATTACAGCCTGATATGATTGTTCTGCTTGTGTCTCAAGGTGAGGGAAGGCCAAAGGAAGGTATATAATAAGGTCTAGCATAGCATAATCCAGCCACGTTATTTATAGTTTGAAGCAAGACGAATATAATTAGTTTTTTGGCCATTATTCCAACCTGATATGATTTTTCCCCTTCTGTCTCGAGGTGAGGGAAGACCAAGGGAAGGTAAAATATAAGCTCTAGCAAAACAAAATCCAGCCACATAATTTTTTTGTAGCTAGAGGCAGAAAGAAGAGGATGAGTTTTTTGGGTCCATACTCCAAAACATTTCGGGATTTACACATTTCCCCGAAGTTGGTAAGGTTTTCCAAGAGGCTGTTGTTGTCTTTCCATGGGTAGTTTTGTGAGCCTTGTGATAGTCTGCCAAGGCCGAACGTGAAAACACTCATGAGAACCCGACTAATCTCCTTTGTGGCCTTTGGAAACAGACAAAATAACAAACAAACACATATAGATAGACTGATATACTGATAGACAAACTGAGATAGATAGATAAAATTAAAACTATCCCAACAGCTTTCAATGCAAAAATATCAAACAAACACACATATAGATAGACTGATAGACACACAGAGATAGATAGATAGACTAAATCAAAACTATTCCAACAGCTTTCAGTGCAAAAATATCAAACAAACACACATATAGATAGACTGATATACTGATAGATACACACAGAGATAGATAGATGGATTAAATGAAAACTATCCCAACAGCTTTCAGTGCTAAAATATCAAACAAACACACATATAGATAGACTGATATACTGATAGATACACACAGAGATAGATAGATGAATAAAATGAAAACTATCCCAACAGCTTTCAATGCAAAAATATCGAGTGTTCCTTGACTAATTCCCGAAGACAAGAAGAGAATGTCGGAAATGGAAATTCAAATGTAATGGAAAAAGTCTCGGCCACACGGAGGAGGAGGAAAGAAAGAAGGTCGGGTAAGGATTCTCCCTCACGTTCCCCCCCCCCCCCCCTCCCCCCCTTTGTTTCCTGCCAAAAAGTTAGTTCATAGCTTTTTTTCGTGCCCGGTGACTGTGTGTGGCTGCCTTTCTTTTACGTATAATTGTTGTGCAGGAGTTATAACGTTATTTTTTTACAGTAAAGGAAGCAGCTCGAAGGAAAAAGAATAATAAAAAAAACCCCGCTAAACACTGCCCCTGTAAAGACTTCAGAAGAGTGGCCAAAAGAGAGGTCAATTTCGGGAGGAGAGGTGTCTCAATACTCTCCTCTTAAAAGAATTCAAGTCAAGCAGGAGGAAATACAGACGAAGATAAATTGTTCCAGATTGTACCAGTGCGAGGGATGAAGGAATGAAGATGCTGGTTAACTCTTGCATAAGGGATTTGGACAGTATAAGGATGAACTACAGTAGAAAGTCGAGTGTAGCGGAACCGAAAGAAAAAGACTACTCCAAAAACGTCGAGCTTCTTAAGAGACAAACGAAAGGCATATTAACAAAACGTCGTGGGGGAAAGATCAATTCAATAACGTCGAGTTTCTTACCAAGACAGACAATAGATATATTAACGAAACGTCGTAGGAGAACAAATACTTCACTATCGTCGAGCTTCTTAGACAGACAAAAGATATATTAACAGAACGTCTTGAGAGAATAACTACTTCCATAACGTCGAGACTCTTAACAAACAATAGATATATTAACAAAACGTGGTAGGAGAACAAATACTTCACTAACGTCGAGATTCTTAGACAGACAAAAGATATATTAACAAAACGTCGTGAGAGAACAACAACTTCATTAAGAACATAAGAACATAAGAACGCAGGAGTCTGCAAGTGGCCGGTAGGCCTGTACGAGGCAGCTCCTTTGACCCTAAGCTCCCGTGTATCTAACCCCACCTAATATCGCTGTCCATGAATTTATCTAGTCTATTTTTGAATGTGACAATTGTATTGGCACTCACCACATGACTGCTAAGCCTATTCCACTCATCCACCACCCTGTTAGTAAACCAATTTTTGCCTATGTCCCTGTTGAATCTGAATTTATCCAGTTTAAACCCGTTACTTCGTGTCCTACCCGGTTCTCTTACCAACAAAACCTTATGAATGTCTCACTTATTAAAGCCCTTCATCCATTTATAAACCTCGATCATGTCTCCACGCACCCTTCGCCTTTCTAGAGAATGCAAGTTTAACTGTTTGAGTCTTTCCTCGTATGGCAAGTTTCTCAATCCCTGAATCATCTTAGTCATCCTCCTCTGCACCGATTCTAACATTTTGATATCCATTCTATAGTAGGGTGACCAGAACTGAACCGCATAGTCAAGATGAGGTCTAACTAATGCTAAATATAGTTTGAGGAAGACTTCGGGGCTTCTGTTGCTTACGCTCCTTGAAATAAATCCCAGTACCCTATTAGCTCGATTTCTAGCTTGAATGCATTGTGCCCTTGGACGGAGATCAGAGCTCACTAAGACCCCTAAATCACTCTCGCACCCAGACCTACTTATGAGAGTGTCATTTAAGCAATAGTTATGTGAGGGGTTGTTCCTACCTACACTCAGAATACTGCACTTCCCTACATTGAACTCCATCTGCCATTTATCCGCCCAGTCATATAATCTGTTGAGTTCACCTTGGAGAATACTAGCGTCCTGATCCGACTCAATTACTCTACCGATCTTGGTATCATCTGCAAATTTACTAACATCACTACTAATTCCTGTGTCTAAGTCATTGATATAAATAATAAACAAAAGTGGACCTAATACCGAACCTTGTAACACATCCCCAGTCAGATCTTTTACCATTGATTTGCACTCTTTGCTTCCTATTGCTAAGCCACGCCTTGACCCAGTTCAAAACTTTACCCTCTACTCCGTGAGCCTGTAATTTAAGCAACAGTCGTTGGTGAGGAACTTTGTCAAACGCTTTACTAAAATCAAGATAGATTACATCATAATTTTCATCTCTGTCAACCGCCTCAAATACTTTATTGTAAAAGGACAAGAGATTGGTGAGGCATGACCTATCTTTTGTGAACCCATGCTGCGAGTCGTGAATTAAGCTATGTTTCTCTAAATGCTCCCGAATTATCCTGGCTATTATGGAATCAAGCATCTTAACTATAACAGATGTTAAGCTAATAGGGCGATAGTTTGAAGCAACTGACCTGTCCCCCTTTTTAAAAATCGGCGTCACATTAGCTACTTTCCATAGGCTCGGCACATAGCCAGTATTTACCGACATCTTAAAGATGTCGGTTAGTGGGTCACTGATTATATCACCTAACTCCTTTAATACCCTCGGAAATATCCCGTCAGGACCTGGCGACTTGTTCTTCTTAAGCTTATCTATCTCATCCTGAACTACTTGCCTGGTAATGATTATATCCCTCAATTTATCGCCATCCCCGCCCTCGTACACCTGAACTCTTTCCGGTATAGTCGTTCGATCCTCCTGTGTGAATACTGAGAGGAAGTAGTCGTTCAACAATGTGCTCATATTTTCGTAATTTTCTACTAGCTCCCCTGTGTTTGTTTTCAGCGGTCCAATTTTCTCCCGTGTTTTTGTTCTATACATCTGAAAGAAGCCCTTAGGATTACTTTTCGCCTCATTTGCTACTTTGATCTCATAGTTCTTTTTGCTATCCTGGTGTTTTTCTTAACTAATCTAGATAGTTCGACGTACCGGCCCCTGAGATGTGTTTCCCCATTCTTTATTTTCTGATAAATTCCCTTCTTTAACCCAATCTCGTGTTTTAGTCCACGAGTCATCCATTTAGGATCATTGTTTTCTTTTCTAAGTGTTCGCTGTGGTATATGCTGTTCTTGCCCCTGTACTATTACTCTAACTAAATTATTGTAAGACATTTCTACCTGGTTCTCCTGGCTCTCCAATCCGCAGTTCTGGCCCTCATGAATCCCTAAATTATCCCAGTTTACCCTTCAAGATGTCTTCGAAGCCACTCGTAGTTTGCTCTTCTAAAATCTGGCACTAACACTGGGTTTGGTTCGCGGGTTACCGCCCAGTCTAAGCTAAAACGAACCGTTCTGTGATCACAATTTCCTAACTCTCCGCCCACCTCCAACTCACGTAGCAAGTTCCCATTATTGGTTAGGACTAAGTCTAATATGTTATCTCCTCTGGTAGGCTCAGTAACTACCTGCTTAAGGAAATTATCTTGTATAACTTCAAGAAAGTCCTCGGCTTCCAGGTCACCCACTAGATCTTCCCAGTCTATATTCCTATAATTAAAGTCCCCCATTACGCAGACATTTCTATTCATACTCGCCCTGCCAATCTCCTGTAGTAATATACTCGTGTCCTGCCTGTTAAGGTTGGGTGGCCTGTATATAACTCCTAGAGTTAGTTTTTCTTTTCTTTGTAAACGTCCACCCAAACTGATTCTGAATCCATGTTAGTTTTGACTGAGTTGTTAACTAAACATTTAAGTGAGTCTTTAACATATAGCGCAACTCCACCTCCCTTTCTGCCCCTTCTGTCTTTGTGAAACATCTGATAACCCGTTATTTCAAATTCTGATCTAAAATTTCTATTAGCAGTGTCTATCCGTGTCTCAGTGATCGCTATTATGTCAAAATTTTCTGAACAAGCTTCACCCCTTAGTAAGTCTATCTTGTTTCTGAGGCTCCTGCTGTTAGTATAGAAGATTCTTAGCCCGTCCTCTGTTACTCCCCTAGAATTACTTCTAAGCTGCCTGGTTATATTATGAGCTAGATGTCCCCTCCCATTACTCCTCCCATTGCTCCCATTACTCCTCCCCCCCTCGCCTATACTAAAAATCCCTCAGGGTACCAAGTGCTCGCTCAAGGAGTCTGAGAGCCTCAACACCCTTGAACGCCAAGTGTATCCGTCACGGGCGTAGAGGGCATCGTTGCCAAAGAAGAGGTCCCAATTGTCGACGAACAGCCACCCATTGCGCTCGCAGTGCTCAGCAAGTCTGCTGTTCACTGCTATCGCCCTGGACAGCCATCCATCGCCAACGCCCCTCCATGCAGCAACACACATTCCCTTCGCCACACGCTTGTCATGCGTAGAAGAGCGGCTGGATATTGTTTTCTTTGACCTTGTAATATATGATACACCTTAATATCAGGTTTCTTATGCAGAGAGACAGAGAGATGGAATTGGAATTTTTTCTTCGGCAATAAACTGGAAAAAAAAATCCGTTACCCACAAGATGAGATGATGCATAGCCAGCCTTAGTACATCGGAGTTGAAGAAAAATTATTGCAATGTTCATAAATCAGAATGTGTTTACCCACTCTACTTATACTCTCCTAATAACATGAATGAGCTACAGTCAGCCATGCATGTTGTAACCCGTAATCCGGGTCACACAGGGGAGACGACACACTGTTTGTACTAGTGACACTTGACTTAAAATTCTGGTACTTTAGGAGTATTTAAAGGAGTTCGTAAATGGGGTGATGAAACGGTGTCGCCTTTCTTATATGTATTTTATTCTACCTTAATACTACTTAATATTACAAAGGGTAAAAATATTGTTTAAACCAGCGACTGGCTTACTAGACTCAATGAGTCTTCAGGTTTTCTTTCACTATTGGTTACTGACGTTAACACTGGTATAATATTGAGTAAAAACTCACACAATAAAGTATCATAGAAATATAATCCTAAGTAAAACTAAGATAATAGAACACAATAGATATGTTAGATACGCTTTCCTCTATGGTACTACTTCACTCCATACTCACAGTAGCAAAGATGAAGGTTTTGCCCATGTTGTCTAGGGAAGGACAACTGGGTGTATAGCACACGAACAGAGTGCTGGCTGATCTGATCCCTAGCCTGAATAAATGCTTCTTATATAGGCATGACATACATACAGACATCACGAGGGTAATACGTCAGGCGTGTGAGTCATACATCAAACTCACACCGAGCTCATACAATAATCTACCTAACCGACATGTGGCTTACACTCGATTTTAATCCTTAGTGTAGCTGTCACGCGGTGACGCAGCTTTGTTTTCATAACATTTTGTTCCGCGGTTGATCGTGTTTTGGCCGCGGTTGATTGTGTTTTGGCCGCGGTTGATTGTGTTTTGGCTTAGAGAGATAAGCGGGTGCGTTAATGGGCAATTGCAATTGTGTATAGGTTGGTAAATGAACAGTGCGTTTGGGGACAATCATGTGTTGGAGTCCGTGTTGTGTTTTAGCGGTCGATACCGCTGTTGTCATCGGAAAATATTGCCGGAGAAGATGATGATGACACTGGAGCGAGTGGTGTCGCAGCCCGCGGGGCACCACATACCCCCCCCGTTAAAATCACGCCACGTCCTCGTGGCACGAAGCGTTCCGCCCGGCGGACGACCATGGAGGGCCAAGACGGGGATGGCGGGAACGTGGGGGAGGAGTCCTGCGAGAGACGGGACCTGAAGAGACAGAAGAAGGCCACCCCACCGGCGACGAAGACGACGCCGAGGAGGAGCAGCCACCCCCACCAAGGGAGGAAGGGGTCGAAGGCGGGGACCGGAGAGACGGATTCCTGGAGCGCGTGAAGTGCTGGAGGGAGGTCCAGCGGGGGGGCCAGAGACGACCCGGGCGACGGCGGCGGGGAGGGGAAGGGGCCAAGGGGAGTCTTGGCCAGGAGCGATGAGACCACGTCACGTCCGATGTGGAAGGGGGCGCGATGAACCGTCAGCGGGGCGTCACCGTCCATAGTAGCAGAGGCAGGGAGGCTGAAGGCGTCGGAGTGGGCACTACAGCCCATACCGAGGCTGAGGAGACCCGTCCCGTTGATGGTCTGCCTGTATATGGAGACCGGGCTGTCCGGGCAGACCATGGTGACCACCTGGGGAGTATCGGTAGCGAAGACCCAGCCCGCAGGAGACGGGATGAAGACCGGGGGGAAGACTCTGAGGAGAGACTTAGAACACAGCGAGAGGGCGTCTGGGCGATCGAGAAAGAGAGCGATCTCGCAGCGCTGGACAGAAGTCGAGTAGACAGGGGCGACAGGGGGAAATACATAGAGCAGGTGGTGTTTAGTACAGCGGTCCAAGGAGTCTAAGAGCATATAGTGAGTGCGGTCTTCAGAAACCGCAAGGTAAGTGGAAAGCGTGTCGGTGTGCAGAAAATATGGCGTGCCATCAAGATGAAAAGGCAACGCGTCCATTTTAAACACATCGAACACGTCAGAGGGATACCCTTTCATGGGGATTTGTAAGTAGAAGTGAAGGGTTCCTGAGGAAAGCGTACCTTTAGAAATAACCCTAGAGACATCTCTATACAATGCTAAATATTCATGTGCTGCAGGGAAAAGTAAGCCTGGGGAATGGAGTGACGCATTGCTGAGCACACGAAATAGTACATCATTCGGAAGGAGGAGAGGGGAAACCTGCGTTTGGGACAGCTGCTGAAGGCCAAGCTTGAGATTCAGAGTATCATGATTCAGGTCACTAAGTGCCAACTGAATGAGAAGGATAGTCTCCAAAATACGCATTTCCCCTTCAATTTGCAAGGTTTTTAGTGAGAACTGACGGATAATAGCTGAGGCCAAAGCCGAGGCGGACTCTAGACGGGAGATGGCAGAATGAACATGACGGAGGTCCCGAACTGTGGCGTTGAGGACTTCCTGATGGAGGTTGTTGACGTCTCTTCTGTGGACAGAGTGTAGAGCTGGGAGAGCTTCCCGTGTATCACATCTATTTGGGCCTGAGTGGCCGTACCGAAAAGGAGGTTTGCTACCGAGCCAAGGAAATCCACGGCCCCTCGCTTCTGGCGAGTCCGAAATGGGCTTCCATCTCTACCACTCATAGCCGACAGAAAGCTGTTAAGATCTTTGAATAACTTCTCAAACTCAATGTGAAAAGAGTCTAGAGTGCGCCTGAGTAGACCAACAGTAGGGAACGATTGATTCATATGGTCAATCGACCATGAAACATCCGCTGTTAGATTTGCCACGTTGATGAGAGGACGTTGGATGTCGTCCGTCTTGATGACGACGGGGACAACATAGTACCGTCCTGTCAACAGCATCTTAAAGACTGGGGAGAAGACGAGGCCGGGACGAATGGGTTGCTCCCGGGAGGGATCAAGGGAAGACAAGGAGAGGGCAACACCCAGGACCTATAATTATAGGGGGCATCAGTTCGTTGGTCGTTGGCGATACTCAAGAGGGCGGTCCATCACATTGGGGAGAGAAGGGGGTACCGTATTGGAGCGTAATGAGCGACTGACACAGGGCTCTGAAGGAGCTGAGGGAACCAATGAGGGGACCTCTGAAGCATCTGAGGAGACAGGAGCCGGTGAGGAGAGCTCGGAAGGAGCTGGAAGGGACAATGGCAGCGGCCTCGGGGAATAAGTCATGGGGAGTGGGTCCACTTCTACTACTTGATCAGGGAGAGGGTATGCACGCCTGACATTAGGAGAGTCATGGAAGCCAAGAGAGTCCTCGTGAACGACCTGAACATTATTTGTGTGAACTGTCTTGATCTTACCACCTCTAACATGACGCAGTCGTAAGACTACAGGGCTTATTTTTTCTAGCACCCTAAAAGGTCCATTGAACAAGGGCTGGAGCTTCTTTGGTTCGCCCTTTGTACATACATGCCTTAAGTAGACCCGATCTCCTACTACCACCTTTTTGGGTTTGGATTTCCTAAACATTCTTTCTGACTCCTGACATCCTATATCTATATTGGTCTGACATAGTTTATAGGTCTGCGCGACACTAGAAGTAAATGCTTTATAGCTGTCAACATCATAACAAGGTTGGAGTTTATTCTCAAGCACTTCAAAAGGAACATTTGGGTCCTGAGAGAAAAGCAAGAAAAGTGGTGAATCTTTCAGAACACGATGGTAGGCAGTGTTGTAGGCGTGTGTTGCAACCGGAAGCATTTGGTCCCAGATACCGCGATTGTCCTCGCACAAAGTTCTCAAGATATTTATTAAGGTGCCATTAGGCCTTTCTATCACACCGTTTGCAGACGGGTGATAAGGAGTTGTCCTTAGATGATCAATCTGTAACAACTGAGTCAACTCTCGTAAGAGAGTGTTGACGAACTCCTTTCCTTGATCCGTGACTAGAATCGGCGGGATGCTGTGTACACAGACTACGTTCTTGTAGAACGCAGCTGCCACTTCCTTGGCTGCCTTCGTACGAAGGGGTTGCTACCAAGAAGCGTGACAGGACGTCTATCACTGTCAGTACATACCTATAGCCTTCGTCTGAAACAGACAAAGGTCCGACAATATCCATATGGACTCTGTCAAACGGTTGGCCAACCTCTGGATACCTCATAAGTGGAGCTGGCGGGGATCCCCTCTTCTTAACCCGACAACAGACAGGACAAGATCTGACATATTGCTCCACGTCCGCCTTCATTCCCGGCCAGTACGCAAACTTGCGACAGCGTGCCAACGTAACCTTAGTGCCTCCATGCCCTGCAGGTAGCATGGAATGCGCCAAAGCTAACGCGTTAGGAATGTAGCTTGGTGGAACGATAACCAGTCTTTTCTGCTTGTTGTATTCATCGCAAACATCGCGGTAGAGAATGCCGTTCTCTACACACTTCACTAAGAGGCAGTTTTTGAAGTGCCTCTTAGCTGCATTTAACGTTACATTGCTCCTCTCTGCAACCTTTCTCTCATCTCTCTCATGTACGTTACCACCGGTGGTTTGTTCAAAAGCATGCTTCAATTCTCTCAGTTCAGGATCGCGATCCTGGTGCTCCATGAGTCCAGCAAGACTCCAATGGAGAAACTTATCCTGTTTGTCATGTCCCTCCGGAGAGGCGACAGACATGTCCCCGTAAGGGTGACAGACATAATTCGAGCATCCAATTCGCCTTCTATCACGTCACTCTCCTGATTCCTAATCCTTGACAAAAAATCTGCTACCATGTTGCTGGAGCCTGGGAGATAATCAATACTAAAGTCAAATTCTCCTAGAAGTGTCTGCCAGCGTGCAATCCTGCTGCTAGGTACTGTGCTTTTTAACAGCCAAGTCAGTGGTCTATGGTCCGACAGGATGTGTATCCTATAACCCAAGATAAGGGGTCGGTTAGTACTGAGGCCATAGATGACTGCTAAAGCTTCTCTCTACTGCTGAGTAGTTACGTTCTGCTCCATTCAGGGTTCTACTAAAATATGCTATGGGACGTAAACTACCATTTTCATCCTTTGTTGCAACACACCACCTATTGCCTTATCTGACGCATCTGTGGTGAGATTGAAGGGCTTCCGGAAATCCGGAAAGGCTAAAACAATGTCAGTCGTTAGACTGTTCTTTAGTGTGCTAAATGCATGCAATGCCTCTTCATTCCACTCCAGATGTGTCTTATCATTCTTGGTTACTTTCCTCCCTTTGAGTAAATTATTAAGTGGGGATGCTATCTTGGCAAAGTCTTTAATGAATTTCCTATAAAGTTAAAAAATCCCAGGAAACCTTGAAGTTCTTTGACTGTTTTCGGAGTAGTTAGTTGTTGCACAGCCTGTAACTTTGATGGCTGTGGCTTCAAGCCAGAAGCACTAACAATGTGACCCAGATAATCTACTTGCTCTTTGAAAAGGAACACTTATCTAGTCTTAAGGACAGGTGAGCTTTCTGCAGTCTGTCCAAGACGGCATGGAGGTTCTTTAGGTGATGGTCCATGTCTTTCCCTTGTACTATCAAATCATCAAGGTATACATGTACAATTCTTCCTGTCAGACCTATGAGAACTTGATTCATGATCCGTTGATAGGCTGCAGGTGCTGTTTTTAATCCAAAGGGGACTGTAGTGAATTCATATAGGCCATAAGGTGTCGTGAAGGCTGTCAAGTGTTTAGATTCCTCTGCCAATGGGACTTGGTGGTAGCCCTGGCGCAAATCAAGGGAGGTGAATACTTTACTTTCCCCTAACTGTTGCAAAATGAGGTTAATGTTAGGGAGTGGATGTTTGTCATCAATCAATTCATCGTTCAGAGCGCGGAAGTCGAGACAAAGTCTGACTCCACCATCTTTTTTAGAAACAGGGACTAGAGGTGCGCTGTAGGGTGACGCACTAGGGCGTATAATACCCTGGGCCTCAAGGTCCTTGAGCTGAATCTCTATTTCTTTATGATATTTTACTGGTATTGGGTATGGCTTTTTATATATAGGCTTGTCATTTTTTAGCCTTAAAGTGTGAACATAATAGGGGGTAATAGTGAGTGGCTCGTTTTTTAGAGCAAACACATCAGGATACTAAATTTTCCCGTTGTGAGGGTAAAAGTAGCTCGTCTATCAGCTTATCGAGTACCATCTGCTTACTTGACTGGGTGACAGGCGGCTTTGTAGCTGTTTTTGTGACAGCCGCTACACATTCATTAGTCGATGATTGATAGTATTCTGAGTGACAAGAATAAATGTGTCCCATCACTTCACCTGTTGGCATCTCAATAGTTTCTTCAGTTGGGTTAGCATAGGGAATGATGAATTTGCCTTTGGTTTGTTTGACGTTAGGAGTTAAGGTTACTAACCCGGGAAATAAAAATGAAGAAGGGATATCATTGGACCTTGGGAGAAATAAGGCTTGCTGGGCTCTGCCAATCTCTGCCTCCAGAGTGACATACCCTGCCGTGCCTGGTAGCAAGGACGCCACGTTTAAGGTGTTTAAGGTTTAAGGTCGGTTAGTCAATCTTCTGGGTACGGGCTCATATCGTCTGCAGCCAGGGAATGTACTTCCACTGGGTAGGCGCCCACCATTACACTAAACTGCCCAGGTGTGGCCAGCGGTGCAGCTACCACATTTTGTCTCCACATAAATTCTAGGCCCAACAAAACTGCTGTTGGTAACACTATACCTTGTGATATTACTACAAACTTTTCTATAATTTCTCCGTGCCCAAAGTCTACTACTACTTCGGCTATTCCTTTATTAGGGATTGGAGTCCGATCTACCCCTTGTATGGAGAGAGGTTCTGTAACTATCATCTTCCCGCCTACCTTCCTAAATAAATCTTCTTCTATTAGGGACGCTCCTGCTCCTGTGTCTAGCATTGCGTAAACCATCTCCTTTTGTGCATTAGCGCCTACGCACAATCTCAACGTGAGGGCGTTGGTAGGGCCGTGGACTGCCGCAGCTACTCTGGGGTCGTTTTTTTTTTTTTGTTCTTCTCGTGGTCAGGGTTGACCCAGGAGCTACGGGGTGAGGGACCGGACGTGTACTCCGGGCGCCAGGCAGCGCAGGCGAGACAGGCTGACGCCTGTTTCGAGTGGGCTGGTACTGAGGTACCGAGAGCCCGTTGGTGGGTGGTAGGCACCCCTATACTGCCTTCCATATGTGCAATCGCGAGCCATGTGTCCTACATACCCACAAGCATAACATGTAGGTGGCGTGGGCGCGTTCCCATATGGGCGTGTAGGTGGCGCGGCGTGCCGTCCTCCTCTTTGGGGTATCGGGTAACGTGACTGGCCTGGAGGGCGTGGAGGACGGGCTTGTGAGACATGTTTGGGTCCGGATGCCTGGGTGGAACAGACGTTCAGCACTTTTATTTCTTTGGCGATATCGGCATCGGATAGCTTCGACTCTGGATAAGCTTTAATATACTCATACCCTTTCTTTAATACCTTCTGTGGGTCCCCCTTTTCTTCCTCCGTTAGGATGAGTAAGAGGGCCGGAGGGAAAGCCTCTCTGAGCCGTAAAGCGGTTATCTCAGTTAGCAAACTGGCATTGTCAGGCTTGAGAGTGATCAACTCGTCTCTCAATGTCTCCAGGCGGATGAGGAAGGTGCGGATGTTTTCTCCTGTCCGCCGTTTTGCCTCTCCCAATTCTTTCTGGAGGACCGAAAAGGTCCTTACTGTGGGAAACACACGTAGGAAGTCTTCCTTTACTTTTTCCCAATCCTGTCCACATCTAGTGATACAACCGAGGAGATGATCGCGCGCTGCTCCCAGGGCATATTGTTTGGCTAACTCAATCTTTCCGGTAGTGTCCCAATTTGCCTGTGTCCGGCTATCAATATCCTCTATCCATTTCTTTGCTAGCTTATGGCATGGGAGGTTGGGTGCTTTGCTACTTTTTTCTTTTCCACCACAAAAATATAAGAGTCCCTGCACTCTACTAAAATCATTCAAGGTATGACGGCTAAGTAGCGTGACAAGATCATCATGGGCAAGGGTGATCGATTTTCCATCTCCTTTGGTGGGGGGAGGGTTCTTGCCTTCGTCTGGCATTTTTAACTCTAAAGTCTTATTCCCGTAATTCCAAGAATAACTGTCTTCTCCCTCGCTTTCGGATGTGGACATACACCAGTACAATACCAATATAAACCAATATAAATCGCAAGTTTCACCACAAGTTTCACCACAAGTTTCACCACAAGTTTCACCACAAGTTTCACCACCCCACACCTGACACCAATGTTGTAACCCGTAATCCGGGTCACACAGGGGAGACGACACACTGTTTGTACTAGTGACACTTGACTTAAAATTCTGGTACTTTAGGAGTATTTAAAGGAGTTCGTAAATGGGGTGATGAAACGGTGTCGCCTTTCTTATATGTATTTTATTCTACCTTAATACTACTTAATATTACAAAGGGTAAAAATATTGTTTAAACCAGCGACTGGCTTACTAGACTCAATGAGTCTTCAGGTTTTCTTTCACTATTGGTTACTGACGTTAACACTGGTATAATATTGAGTAAAAACTCACACAATAAAGTATCATAGAAATATAATCCTAAGTAAAACTAAGATAATAGAACACAATAGATATGTTAGATACGCTTTCCTCTATGGTACCACTTCACTCCATACTCACAGTAGCAAAGATGAAGGTTTTGCCCATGTTGTCTAGGGAAGGACAACTGGGTGTATAGCACACGAACAGAGTGCTGGCTGATCTGATCCCTAGCCTGAATAAATGCTTCTTATATAGGCATGACATACATACAGACATCACGAGGGTAATACGTCAGGCGTGTGAGTCATACATCAAACTCACACCGAGCTCATACAATAATCTACCTAACCGACATGTGGCTTACACTCGATTTTAATCCTTAGTGTAGCTGTCACGCGGTGACGCAGCTTTGTTTTCATAACATTTTGTTCCGCGGTTGATCGTGTTTTGGCAGCGGTTGATTGTGTTTTGGCCGCGGTTGATTGTGTTTTGGCTTAGAGAGATAAGCGGGTGCGTTAATGGGCAATTGCAATTGTGTATAGGTTGGTAAATGAACAGTGCGTTTGGGGACAATCATGTGTTGGAGTCCGTGTTGTGCTTTTAGCGGTCGATACCGCTGTTGTCATCGGAAAATATTGCCGGAGAAGATGATGATGACACTGGAGCGAGTGGTGTCGCAGCCCGCGGGGCACCACATGCAGCAACACACATTCCCTTCGCCACACGCTTGTCATGCGTAGAAGAGCGGCTGGATATTGTTTTCTTTGACCTTGTAATATATGATACACCTTCCCATGGTCTTCCCTCACCTCGAGACACAAGCAAAAGAATCGTATCAGGTTGGAATAAAGGCCAAAAACTCATTATATTCGTCTTGCTTCAAACTATAAATAACGTGGCTGGGTCACGTTTTCTTAGGTCTTTCAATATACCTTCCCTTGGTCTTCCCTCACCTCGAGACACAAGCAGAAGAATCATAACAGGTTGGAATAAAGGCCAAAAACTCATTATATTCGCCTTGCTTGAAACTATAAATATCGTGGCTGGAGTTTGCTTTGCAGACCTTATTTTATACCTTCCTTTGGTGTCCCGGAGCCACACACACACACACACACACACACACACACACACACACACACACACACACACACACACACTAACAGCAGCCTCCCAGGAAACATATGGCAGGGCATTAGTGGGTGGCGTTGTTAATCCACGCTACGCAAGGATTAATGGGCCCCGAGAGTGAGTGCCTGCTCTTCCACCTCAATCCGTTGTATTGGCGTGCATCATGTCTTTTATATTACCTAACTCAGCAAGGGTAAATGGACCCCTATAGTGAGTGCTTCCTCCTCCATCTGAGTCTCTTTTGTTTAATCCAATTTACAAACATGAATAATGGACCCCTATAGTGTTTCCTCTTCCCTCTGAATCAGTTATGTTCGTGTGAGTCATGTCTGTTCATTACCTAACTCAGCAAGGATCAATGGAGCCCTAAAGTGAGTGCCTATTCCAGACTTCTTACGTTCTTATTTTCTTATGTAACCCTGTAATGCCTCCTCTACCATATTTCTTTGTTCACCTATGTCACGCCTTTATCGTTCCCCAGCTCATGTTTACCTTACCATATAAGCAAGTTAGATGTATAGTAATAGAAAGTAGCAGTAAGGTAGCAGCGTAGGTCTTGTATAACTCATAGAGGGGATACCAAACACGCGAGTTAGATGTATAAGTAATAGAAAGTTTAAGTCAGGTAGAAGCGTAGGTCTTGTATAACTCATGAAGGGAAACAACAACTCCGAGACATAAATATTCGTTCTTGCTTGATAGAGAAGTCTTGTAGAGAGGTCTTGTATATCTCATAGACTTAAATATCTCAGGAAACAACTATAATCGACATCAAAGCATAAATGGAAGTCGTGTTTACTCATATAGTGAAGTATCTCACTAACATTTATATTCATTCCCGCTTGATAAGCTAAAGTGCGAGCAAAGTATTTATAGAAGTCTTGTGTATCTCGTAAAGTGGAATAATAACACAGAAAACACTATTATTCGTGCTTGTTTGATAAAAGAAAAGCAAAACAAAAGCATAAATATGACTCTTGAATGTCTAATAGAGTGGTGGATGAGTGTAACAGGCTTTGCAGTCGTGCTGTGGATGCCAATACAATAGATACATTCAAGAAAAGATTGGTTAAATTTATGGATAGTGAGGTTAGGTGGGGTTAGGGTTACAGGAGCTGCCTACTATAGACCAACCGGCCTCTAGTAGACTCCTTACGTTCTTATGTTCTTATGAAACACTTATATTTCAGTTTCCTCGATAAAGACAAATACAGTGATACCAAAACA
The DNA here is from genome assembly GCF_024679095.1 of Eriocheir sinensis. Taxonomy (NCBI): domain Eukaryota; kingdom Metazoa; phylum Arthropoda; class Malacostraca; order Decapoda; family Varunidae; genus Eriocheir; species Eriocheir sinensis. Next base: position 1,181,983 of record NW_026111676.1, read on the forward strand.
TAAATATAAATCTTGTACATCTCAGTGTGAAGCATTTAGTAAACATTATTATTTCTGCTTACTCGATAAATAAAGTGATACCCAAACATAAACAGAAATCTTGTATATCTCGAAGAGTGAAAAATATAGGAAACACTAATATTTCTGCCTCCTCGATGAAAAAAGTGATATCAAACCAAAAATAGAAATCTCGTACATCTTAAAGAATGAAGAATTTAGCAAACATTAATATTTATGCTTACTCGATAAAAAAATCTACAATTTCAATACATGTGCTAACTGCAATAAATCTTCGTAACCTTGCAACCTTGAACAAACCTCACACACAATATTCAGGACAGCAAAAATTCTCCCTGCCAAAGTACATTAATTAAAGACTTACAACCAGGAATTCGCTACGCCTTCTCTTTTCTTCTGTTCAGCGCGGACTAAATCAATACCACCGAGTTGCAGCAGGAGCCAGGCGTAGCGAGGGTAAGTTAGTCACACAATGGTATAACTATTTACTGTTTATTTTCACCTCCTTAACAAAACAATAAGAGAAAGACGCAAAAAGAAACACCATCTCTCACCTACATACCAGACAAAGCACATGAGTTGGGTCCTTCGGAAATAGATTACACACTTTTTCATTCCTCTGTTTATTTTTACCTTCAAGCAAAAAGGAAGAAAAACATTGTCTCACCTGGGCACACCTAACAAAACGTATAAGAGTTGGCTGTTCCGGAAAAGCCACACACACTACTATTCACCACTTTTCATTCCTCTTTCTGTTTATCTCCTCAACAACAACTACAAATAAAACTAAAGAAAAAACAATTCCCACTTAACATATATTTGATAAAACTGTGTAAATAAAGGGTAAGTAATGACTTCACGAGCTGGCAATACGTGGCCTGGCTGAGTGCGCGCTGTGATTGATCCTAATTTCCCATGGAGACGAGGCGTTCCAGACTTGGCGAATATGCTTCCCGGTGGGGCCTGATGGTCGGCCCAGCCCGTTCTGGCGCAGGCTAGTGTTTATTGTGGCGCCATCTTGCACTGGCCCATGCTGCCCTCCCGGAGCTCATCTTTAATCCTAGAATCTAAAGTCCGGGTTGATAGGTGGTCTTCTGGACAGCATGTGGGTAATTTTGAGCCACTCGGCGGCGGCTGAAAAATCCCAGCTTGGTGGCACCGGTAGGGGATTGAACTCGCGTCGTCCCGAACGCGGAGCCGTCACGCTATCCATTCAGCCACCACCTCCCCCATATAATACAATATAGCAAAAAATTCCACATGCTTTTAAAAAAAGGAAATCAAAGAGGTTTACTTATAATGAACTGTACTTATTTCCTGAAGTAATGAATTAAAAAAAAATATATTACGGCCTGTATTTAAAACAAAAGCACATTGAGTTTATACTGTAAAAGCAGTCTTTGAAAAATAATGATACACTTCTTTGAAAGTAGTTCATAAAAAGTATTTTAAATCAAAATTCAAAATCTTTAAAAAATAAGGTTTTTAATTCTTATGACAATAAATTTGGTTATTTTCAGTCGTGCTACTATTTATTGTAACTCACGGTTTACACTGTTTGCATATAGCTCTCCTTGCTTTCCCAGACTCTGAAGGAATTCTGTTAAAATGTTCTCACACTGGACCACTCTTCCTACCAGATACATTAATCCTTGTGGTCAGTGACACCTCTACGCTCTTGCTGTTAGCTCAGGAACGAGTGGCTGGCCTGTAACACCTAAACAGTCAAACTACTACACAGTGGCACAAGTCCGGCTATGTCCTAACATGATGTAAGAGGAACAGGACAGAGCCTGAGAGAGATGATGCAATCCTGGTCAGTGGCTACTGGGCTGCTTGACAGGTTCAAACACATTGTAACCAAGTGAGAGATGATGCAACATGCTGGAAGAGCACTCCAAAATGTGTTTTAAACTAATGTATAGAATTTATATAGTTTCCAAATATTTTATGCTAATAAATATATAAAAAATCAGATGTAAATAAAAAAAAATCTGATTTAAATAAAATAAATCAGATTTTTTTTTTAAATAAAAAAAATCACCAACCCTGAGCGGTGGGCGGGACGCGAACCTGCGTCCTCCTGGAAGTAGCGTTCGAGCGCTGACCACTCAGCCACCCCCTCCCGTGTCCTTAAACAAGCGAAAGAAAGTTGGTACACACTGTTACAGTCGTCTCCACTTTGCTTGTACTTCAGTTTCCATCGTGATAATTACGATCGCATGAACCTTACTTACTCAATTACATGGCCTCTGTGTTATTTATCCTTCAAGCGAGCAGAAGTCCAGACGTATAATTACACTCGGCGCCTGGCTCTACACCGTACGTCCCGCACCACCCACGCTGGATATAATTAACTTCCTCCCTTTACCTCTTCCCTCCTCATCCTTTCTCTTCCCCGTCATTCTCAGCGGCACACACCCCTCGTGCCGCCATCTCTACCCCCTCCTCCCTCCAATCTCTCACTAGGGGTGGGCAGGTACCGGTACCAGTACCAGTACTAACGGTACCAGCTAAACGGTACGGTACCGGTACCAGATTGCTCGGTACCGGTACCAGATTGCTCGGTACCGGTACCAGATTGCTCGGATCTATTTATTGGCTTTATTGATAATTCTTCATGTCCGATTTTTTTTTCTAGGTTGCTAATAAATATTGTTATTGTTATTAGACCACGATCGAATACATCCTTATTTCCTATACATGCTATTTTTTTATCGAAAAAATAAATATTCATTTCATTCAGAGAGAGAGAGAGAGAGAGAGAGAGAGAGAGAGAGAGAGAGAGAGAGAGAGAGACTCGATCATAGTCTAATAACAATAATTATCAATAAATCCAATAAATAAATAAAATAATAAAATAATGGGAACGGGAGCTGTGGTGGAAACGAAAAGCAGGACAAAATGGTGGGAACTTGGGGAGACGGTCAGCGAGGCAGTGACTCAGCGTCTCCACACAGGGCCCATAAAATTATCGGGTGATACCGCATGGAGGCGGGCGAGCGCCGAGCGTTACTAAGATCCAAACGGTACCGGTACTAGCGGCTATGCTCAATGCCGAGTGATCATGAGGCTTTGCGGCACCCGGTACCGGTACCGGGTGCGGGCTGAATCGATTCTTCTCGGCACCCGGTACCGGTACCTGGTGCCGAGAAGAGTCGATTCAGCCGGCACCCGGTACCGGTACCTGGTGCCGAGAAGAATCTATTCAGCCGGCACCCGATACCGGTACCAGGTGCCGCGAAGACTCATGATCACTCGGCACTGAGCATAGCCGCTTGTATCGGTACCGTTTGGATCTTAGTGACGCTCGGCGCTCGCCCGCCTACATGCGGTATCACCTATGGGCCCTGTGTGGAGACGCTGAGTCACTGCCTCGCTGACCTCCCAAGTTCCCACCATTTTGTCCTGCTTTTCATTTCCATCACAGATTATTTTATTATTTTATTTATTTATTGGAGTTACTGGATAATTCTTGATGTCCGATTCTTTTTATTTTTTAGGTTGCTAATAAATATTGTTATTGTTATTTGACTATGATCGAGTACATCCATAATAACTATACATGCTATTTTTTTTTCGAAAAAATAAATATTCACTTCATTCAGAGATAGAGAGAGAGAGAGAGAGAGAGAGCTAGAGAGAGAGTTTTCTTTACAGGAAATTTATTTGGGAATTTTATCATGTCATTAAGATAAAAAAAATACTCCGGGTAACGGTACCGGTACCGGTATTAACGGTAAATGAGTTTTCGGTACCGGTACTACCGGTACTCAAATTAACGGTACTTGCCCATCTCTATCTCTCACACAGACATGCCTTCCCTCGCCTCCCCGTTCCTCACCCTCCTGACACCCCTCCCCTCGCCCCCCTTTCTCCACCTCCCTCAGCCTTCTCCTCCCCCGTCATCCTCATGAGCGAGAGACCTACACGAGTACTATACACGGCTTGATGATGATGATGATGGTGATGCCAGAGAGTCGAGAATGTTGTGTTACCTTGAATCATTATTAGCAGTCCGGTGCAAAACGTAGGACTGTCCCAATGCTCTCTCTCTCTCTCTCTCTCTCTCTCTCTCTCTCTCGTACAGCCACCTTCCATCTCTCGACAGCACCAGACAGTGCCCTCCTCCTCCTCCTCCCCACATTCTTCTCCTGTTCCCCCTCCTCCTCGTCCCCCTAAACACTCGACTGCTGCCGGCCAAATAAGACACGGAGAAGCGCTCTAATCACACACACACACACACACACACACACACACACACACACACACACACACACGAGCGTCACAGGAAAAGAGAAAAACAACGGCCCAGTGGAGAGAGAGAGAGAGAGAGAGAGAGAGAGAGAGAGAGAGAGAGAGAGAGAGAGAGAGAGAGAGAGAGAGAGAATATATATCAAAGTCAGTGATTTTTATAAATATCGTCTCGCTTTACATAAACATAAAAAAACACCTTACAATGCGAGAGAGAGAGAGAGAGAGAGAGAGAGAGAGAGAGAGAGAGAGAGAGAGAGAGAGAGAGAGAGAGAGAGAGAGAGAGAGAGAGAGAGAGAGAGAGAGAGAGAGAGAACACTATATCCAAGTCTGCGTTTTTTATCAATAACATCTATAGTTTTACACATGGAAGGAAACCCTCCGAAAAGATATATATGATTCATGTGACCCTGAATTCCTTCACTTCGCCTCAACGCTAACATAACAACTCGTCAAATACTAACAAACCAACATTATCACTTTTTTTTTATTCAAGAACCTCAAAACCAACTCTACGAAAAGATATGATTTACATGAACTTATATTCCTTCCCTTCCTTACCTCAGAGCTAACGTAATAACTCCTCAAATACAGAATACAAACAAATAACAAGTTTTAATTCCCCCACCAAAACGTAGGGCACATAAATCATCCCGTAATGGCGTATTGTTAACTGCCGCACCATTAAACTCATCACATAATTGCAAGCTTCTCGTACCAATGAAAAAAATCACTCAGGAGCGAATGGCAACAGGTATATTTATTTCTCCTGCTTCCCCGTCGCCGCCTTCGCCATTAGATCCTCAGTCTGGGAGCCGCGTCGATGCCCGCCAGGAAGGGAGGACTCGGTATAAACATTTCCCGCTGATGGAAACGTGGTGCTCGCCTCGCACGCCAACCCAAACTATATTCCCCTTAATGGTCAGCTTTTCTACTTGGCACCGGCTACGAACATGATTTCCTGTACAGTATTCTCCAATTCCTAAGCTTTTATTGTGGGTAATACTACTCCGGGGCTAATGGCAACGTTAATCTTGTAGTTGGCTTCCCAAAGGATATAGTACGGACTAAGTTTATTCAATGTCTATCTATCCCATCATTACAGAACCTGACAAACGCCCTAAACCACATCGATGGGCTATTTTCTGAAACATTTCGGCTTCCAAGATCCCAAGGCTTTCGTAGGATTCCTGGCTATTTCCATGGGTAGTTTTATGACCCTGGTGGTACTCAAACTCTTCTTCTGTATCAGGAACCTAAAAAAACACTCATTAGACCCCAACTAATCTTCTTTCCGGCCTTTGAAAATCGTTGATGGGAGAGGTGGAAGCGTCTGAGAACACCAACCAACATCAGCCCCAAACATTACACAAGGACTTTTCGCATTTAGTTCTTTAGCTTACAAACCCCATCTGCGTCAAACAGTATAACTTGCTCTTATTAGTCCCGCCTTCCTGCCTCCCTATTATTACCAGGTCCTCGCGTGATAGGTTCTCCTTTTCTTTCCTCCTCGTCCTTCCCTCAGTAACTAATGGACACACAAGCACAAAACTCATTCATCCGTTTACTATTGCCCTCCTCTTAACGCCTTCCTGCCTCCCTACTACTATCATCAGGTCCTCGTTTACTACACAGGTTCTGCATAGCTTTCCTCCTCTTCCTTTCCTGGGTAACTAATTAACACAGGCACAAGACTCATTCATCTTTATAGTGTTATCCCTCCTCATTGCCTTGCTGCCTCCCTCGTGTGATAGGTTCTGCATTTCTTTACTGTCCTTCCCTCCCTCAGTCCTCAGTATGTAACTAATGGGCAGTCACAAGACTCATTCATCCCTTCCCAGCTGTGCTTCCTCCTAAGCTGACAGCCACGCACGACAACCTGCCACCCCACCTTGCACAATGAAGTCTCCACTCAGTCGATGATAAATGAATGCACACACACACACACACACACACACACACACACACTTTGTGGGGTGGTACAGGCTGTCAACCACGAGTCTAGCATGTGATCAGACCGTGGCTGGATGACTCTCTCTCTCTCTCTCTCTCTCTCTCTCTCTCTCTCTCTCTCTCTCTCTCTCTCTCTCTCTCTCTCTCCCCAAACAAGTAACAAGCAGGTTAGCAACACACTGACAAACACATTCTCATGCCTACACGTTCATGCACCAGCCAGGGCCCACATGCTCAAACATTTCGGGGCCTACATAAACACCCACATTAGATAAGATTTTCGTAGGGGCTGTGTCAGTATTTCCATGAGTAGAATTATGAGCCTGGGGATTGTTTAACAGGACATCTACACCGTGAACGTGGAAAACACACACGAGAACCCGACTAGTACCCTTTGGAAATAGTTGGGTTAAGATTCGTTTTAGGTCCGTGCCAGTATCTCATTACCTACCTTATGAAACATCAGTATCTCTTCATATATCTTTTCTACAAACCTTCAACATTCATGGAAACGCTTTGAAAATCCAATTCAAGGACTTTTTTATTACTCCTGATAATAGGGGATAATGTTTACGAAAGCGCATCGCCTCCTCTGGCGACGGCCGCGGCGACGCTGCACCCGGTGTTGCGAGAAATACCTCCTCGCTGAAATAAGTCACATATACATGTGGTGGGGGTCCAGGGGGGGGGGCGTAGCCTCCCCCCCCCTGGGTTAGGGGGGCGCAGCGCCCCCCGGTAGTAGGGCGTAAAGTTCGGTTGGAGTAGTTTAAATATGCTCCCCGACCCTAAACCCTCTGCGAGCTATTTTACGGCTGCGGCGGCAGCAGCGTCGCCGCGGCCGCCGCCAGAGAAGGTGACGCGCTTTCGTAAACATTATCCTCTATTTTCAAGAGTAGAAAAAAAAGTCCTTGAATTGGATTTTCAAAGCGTTTCCATGACTATTGAAGGTTTGTAGAAAAGATATATGAAGAGATAGTGATGTTTCATAAAGTAGATTATGAGATACTGGCACGGACCTAAAACGAGTCTTTACCAATAGTTGTTGTGAGAGCCGAAAGCGTATGAGAATACGAGCGCAGCGCCAGACAGCCAGACAGCGGCCCCACACCACGACCCCAACGCTGTGATCTCCCCTCCAGGGCCCTCCCTGCTCCCTTCCGCTCTCCTCAGCTCCTCCACGATCATCAGTGTCGGTCCTCGGAGGGCATAACACCGTAAACAGTACCAGGTGACCTCGAAAGTGCCTCTCGTCTCCTCTCTCTATCTCCACTCCGGGGACATCAGGACCGACAGACTGGGAAAAGTGATGAGAAATGAGGGAGAACCGGGAAGAATGTGGCTGAATGGCGCAACGAGGAGGAGGAGTGAAGAGACGACGTTGACGAGCTGTGGAAAATGAACTTAAAGGGAACGGCGAGTTTGTGTGATGAGACATGAGTTTACGATCTGAGAGAGAGAGAGAGAGAGAGAGAGAGAGAGAGAGAGAGAGAGAGAGAGAGAGAGAGGGGGTGGGTGTTACTTCTGTGTGTGTGTGTGTGTGTGTGTGTGTGTGTGTGTGTGTGTGTGTGTGTGTGTGTGTCGTCAAAGGTGTCACTATTTTTTTTTTCGCTCGTCCTGCATCGTCAATCAAAAGTAGGATATACTTGCAAATCTCTCTCTCTCTCTCTCTCTCTCTCTCTCTCTCTCTCTCTCTCTCTCTCACACACACACACACACACACACACACACACACACACACATACACACTCAGGAGCCGTCAGCCTGTCACACTTGTCTCCCGGCTGGCAAGGGGACGGGAGGTGACAGGTCGGCAGAATCAAGCAAGATAGAGGCTGTAGAATCTGTATAGCCTGTAGAGGAACCAAGTTAGAGACTGTACAGGCAAGCAAGTTAATATGTGGTCTAAGGGCAAGCAAGTGTCTGTAGGCTGTATAGTCAGTTATGTATGTAGGCTATATTGTCTGCATGTCTGTAGGCTGTATAGTCTGTAGAGGCAAGCAAGTATGTAAGGGTAAGCAAGTGTGTCTGTAGATTCTGTAAGGGTAAGCAAGTGTGTCTGTAGATTATGTAACGGCAAGCAAGCAAGCGTCTGTAGGGGCAGGCAAGTGTGGAGGCAGCAGCGACAAGCATATTAGTCTGTAAGAGTCTGTCTGGGCACGCAAGAGTACATGGGTGCAGGGCCAGGCACGCGGGGCACTTTACCTTGTGTTCGCGGGGGAGGGCCTGATGGGCGTAGTCCGGTTAATCCTCGGGGCACACACGCGGCCCTGCTCGGCGGCAGATCACGGCCCCGCTGGCAGGCCGCGGCCACCTCGTCAGGATTAACCCTGACCTCGTTAGCTGAAGCAAGCACGCCTTCTTCCTCATCCTCTTCTGAACTGTTCCGCTTTGTATCGCTTCATGGCTCCTACTAAAAAAAATACTTGGTTCTTCTTCACACTTATATACTCCACTGCACACTTAATGCTTCACTCTGCACACTTAAATGCTCCACTCTGCACACCTATAGTAGATGCTTTCACTTGACAATACTTCACCCTGCACACTTAGATGCTCCACTTTGCACACTTAATACTTCACTGCACACTTTGATGCTCCACTCTGCACACTCAATACTTCACCCTGCACACTTTGATGCTCCACTCTGCACACTTAATACTTCACTGCACACTTTGATGCTCCACTATACACACTTAATACTTCACTGCACACTTTGATGCTCCACTCTGCACACTCAATACTTCACCATGCACACTTTGATGCTCCACTCTGCACACTCAATACTTCACCCTGCACACTTTGATGCTCCACTCTGCACACTTAATACTTCACCCTGCACACTTTGATGCTCCACTTTGCACACTCAATACTTCACCCTGCACACTTTGATGCTCCACTCTGCACACTCAATACTTCACCCTGCACACTTTGATGCTCCACTCTGCACACTTAATACTTCACTGCACACTTTGATGCTCCACTATACACACTCAATACTTCACCCTGCACACTTTGATGCTCCACTCTGCACACTCAATACTTCACCCTGCACACTTTGATGCTCCACTTTGCACACTTAATACTTCACTGCACACTTTGATGCTCCACTATACACACTTAATACTTTACTCTGCACACTTTGATGCTCCACTCTGCACACTCAATACTTCACTCTGCACACTTTGATGCTCCACTATGCACACTCAATACTTCACTCTGCACACTTTGATGCTCCACTATGCACACTCAATACTTCACTCTGCACACTTAGATGCTCCACTCTGCACACTCAATACTTCACTCTGCACACTTTGATGCTCCACTCTGCACACTTAATACTTCACTCTGCACACTTTGATGCTCCACTCTGCACACTCAATACTTCACTCTGCACACTTAGATGCTCCACTCTGCACACTCAATACTTCACTCTGCACACTTAGATGCTCCACTCTGCACACTTAATACCTCACTCTGCACACTTAATACTTCACTCTGCACACTTAGATGCACACTTAGATGCTCCACTCTGCACACTTAATACTTCACGCTGCACACTTAGATGCTCCACTCTGCACACTTAATACTTCACGCTGCACCGAGCTCTGTTTCTCCGTACACTTTGCTTAATCTCTTGTTTTGCTTTTCAGTTTTCTTTTCCTTCGTTTTCTTCACTCTAGCCTAGTGTGGTCTTTTAGCATTTCCCTTTTCTGTCCTTTTGTTTGTTTCCTACTGTTACACTTGCTATGTTCATTTATCTTTTCCTACTGTGTTCTTTTTTCCCGCAAAGTTAAGTGAACTATGAACTTAATAAATATATCCAAATAACTGATTATTATCTATCGCACGTGTGGTGTCAAGGGCAACTTCCCCGAGCCAGACACTGCACCTCACGGCTCACAACACCACCACCGTCACCGGCAAGAAGCTCACTGATCAGCTGACGGCAGGCAGGCGCGGGCCGCGGCGCGAACACGAGGTTGGCGGGAGAAACCTTGTACTCCTACCAACCAAAGGACGGTTCTGCATCTCGTACGTTGGTTCTTGTGCATACTTAAGTTATGAAACAATTATATAACTCGGTTTTATATACCGCCTACATAGATATAATTCTTTGTTTCGTTTTCTTATCGCCAGTGACCGGTTATGACACGTCTGGTACCTGCACCACTACGCTCCGCTCTTTCGTCATTTATTGCAGAAACTCTTGTCAACCTTTTCACTGAACAAACTTATTCGTGTACTCACAGTAAGAATGGAAAGATCGACTGAGGACAGAGAGGCGAGAGGCTGGAGACGGTGACGGAGCGGCGAGCGGCGGGGAGGAAGGAAGGCAAGTTGGACACAAGTGGTGGTTGGGGGTGACACACACACACACACACATAGCAGATGCAGAGGGAAAGACGTATTTGTATAATTTCATAGACACCAGAAAGACTGATTTACAATATGAAGAGCCTGAAGTTGGTATTCTTATATTAGAGACGCTTCCGCCTCCTACATGAACTCAATGAAACTGCCTCGTTATAGTGAAACCAGATTTGGCGTTCGCTCCCGCGGGTCCTTTCCTCCCGCCGCTCTGCCACACACGCCCAACACCCATCTTTTCCTCTCATGTATTAGCTCTAGGTAACATACGAGATAAAGAGAGGTGTTGGGGCGGTGTTGCAGAAGGGGCCCGCGGGAGCCAACGCCAAAACGATCTCTTCAATCTTGTTTCACTATAGCTCGCCCTGTTTCACTATCGCTCGCCCTGTCCCCTCGTGCCTCCTAAGGAGGCACGAGGGGACAGGGCGAGCGAGGGAGGAAGCGGGAGGGACACGAAAGGGAGGTACATGTATACAGTACCTAGTCAGCAGGTATAATAGTTACGCATGAATCCGTTTGACTTGTTCCTTCACCGTCGACCCAATTTCCTCTCTGACTTCCATCGTGCGAGTCATGAGCGAGCGGCGGGACGGAAACTGAACTAGACCTCCGCCAAACACCATATTACTGATGCCATTGACGCGCTGAGGATAAGTGGAGAGAGAGAGAGAGAGAGAGAGAGAGAGAGAGAGAGAGAGAGAGAGAGAGAGACGAAACACAGTTGTCTATAAACAATCATTGCTCTCTCTCTCTCTCTCTCAAATATTTCCGAATACACGAACTAAATCATTTACGTACATAATTTCTAGTTAAATATAATAAGTATCGGAATAAGGATAAGAACAAGAATAAGAATAATGATAGTGAAAATGGATGATTTCGACGCTGCAGTTATGCAGTTACCGTGAACGACAGAACCTTAGTAAAAAATGTTATGCCAGTCTTCTGTGACATTAACTATTGCACTAAGTGAGGGAACTGGTGGTTGAGTGTAATAATAACAATGGGTTTATGAGTTGAATTTATTTATCGTGAACCACAGAGTGAAAATAATAGGCTAGTCTTCCATGTTGTTATCTATCGCTGCTAAAGGTGATTAAAAAAAAGAATATACAAAATATACTATACTAGAACTACGTAGAACCGAGAATGAAAGTAATACGCCAGTTTACTAACATGTTATTTATTGTTGTTAAATGTGACAAACAACAAAAGAAAATATTCCGCCCCTTCTCCCTTCCCTTCCTCATTTGTGGGTCAGCACCTTGGTTTGGGTTAGTAGTAGTAGTAGTAGTAGTAGTAGTAGTAGTAGTAGTACAGCAGCAGCAGCAGCAGCAGCAGCAGCAGCAGTAGTAGTAGTAGTAGTAGTAGTAGTAGTACAGCAGCAGCAGCAGCAGCAGTAGTAGTAGTAGTAGTAGTAGTAGTACAGCAGCAGCAGTAGTAATAGTAGTAGTAGTAGTAGTAGTAGTAGTATATTCAACTGGAACCTCCATATTAAGTGCTTTCAATCTTCCAAGGAAAATAAGAGGCTAATAACTTAGGGCCGCTTTCACAGTCACTTTGTTTGTGTTGATCGTTGCCAATGGCGGCGATCGCCACTATAATATTTCACGTGACACTGGCCCAAGGAGACTATAGAACAGGAGAGGGGGCCTCTATGGGAGACCGTGGGCGGGTGTTGGTGTATGTCGGTTGCAACAGATGGCGCAGGAGCAGCTTTGTTTACATCCAGGCGCCTCCCCCCCTCCAGACCCACCCCCAACCCCCAGAACCCATCAGCAGTGTTGCAACATGGGATCAAGCAGCAAATGTTGCTACTTTTTTTCTTCAGTCTGGTTATTTCCCATTTTAAATAAAAAAATAAAGGTAGATAAATATTAAAATGAACAGTAGGAACTATATATACTGTATATATTTACTAGGTAGATATAGCCTGACTGCATGTCATGAGTAATGCTATTATTGTTATATTATTATACCGCAATTATATTACTTTCTCTGCATGTGTGGTTAGATGTGTTTTATGTGTTTAACCTTTCTGTATATATACTGGAATGAACCAAGGAATTGTAGCCCTACTGCCGTTCTTTAAAACTATGTAATCATGTTTATCTTCCAAACTCATTGTTTTAACACGCACGCTGACTTCCATCAGTAATGATGATATATATTAATTGAGTCATTGGTTTGTAGGGGGAAAGAGTGGGTGAATATAATTATCTTGGTCTAACTTATACTGTTTATTATAACGCTATTCGCAGCAACATCTTTCTCTGCTCCGATTGCAACGCTGCCTCGTTCAAAAATCATAACACCGCCGCGGCCGCCACGTTTACCAGCCGGAGCCTCAAATCATGTCCCTTTGTGGTGATAAAGAGGACACAGCCTGGTGTGAAGCTACATTTATTACGGAAGGATGCCACCCGGGGTAAGTGATATATATAAATAATGATAATGTGGAAATTCTAATCATTTTCACGCTGACAGCTGTTCTGAACTTGCTAACTGCATGCCTCCCCTCCTCCCAAGGCACGAGGCCGAATGGCCTACACACGACAGCTCCAGATTCCTCCCCATTACCACCTGTCAGCCTCGTCCATGTAGCTATCCAGTCTACTCTTAAAACAAGCTATCGTCCCTGCACTCGCTATGTGATTGCTGAATTTATTCCATTCCCCCACCACCCTATTACTAAACCAATGCCTGCCCATTTCCCTCCTAAATTTATACTTTTCTAATTTAAGTCAATTACTGCATGTTCTATCTTGCCAAACGTCTTATGCAAAAGTTAACCAGCATCTCCACTCTTTCATCCCTTACACTGATAAACTCTGGAACAGCCTTCCATTGTCTGCATTTCCTCCTGCCTATAATTTGACCTTCAAGAAGAGTGTATCAAGACTCTACTTTTGTCTGTTTGGGAGTGGTGAGTAGTGGGGCTTTTTTTCTAGTACGCTTTGTTGCCCTTGAGCTGTCTCCTTTGTTTAAAGAAAATAATAATTAAATAAATGGAAGTTGGCCGCCAATGCTTCCAACACATTTTGGTGCCATATCTACAAGTGGCTGGTGACTGTAAGTATCTTAGCAACCTGCATGCATCTATGACATTCCTATCGTGGTGCATGGAGCAAGCTTCACATAACACTCAGACAGAGACAGTTTAATTATGGTTACATATCAGACTCAGTTTATTGCTCAGTCTATTAGGTGCAGTGCTGTTAATATTGTTAGTGGTAGTATTAGTACAATTAATGTATTTATTTTCATTAATTTATGAATATTTATTTATTATATTCTTAGTGTTTGAAAATTCCAATACTAGTATTAAGATAAACAAAAATATCAGAAATATATTTATACTCATTAATTATTATTGCTTTTCTTATTATTACTTCCTTCAATGTCCTGGCACTTTGACATCTAGTGCTTTTCCGTCTAGCAGCCAAAATTGTGGTCTTTCTGAATGTGTATGCCTTAAGTCTTCATTGGTGTAACTAGCTCTTTAACATAAAAATCTGCATCTCTCTCCCTTCTCACCCAGTTATCCCCATACATCCTTTCAGTATCCAAAGAATTTTTTCTGTATTTTACCGTGTGGACATACTCTTTCCTTCCATGTTCCACTGTCGTATGTTATTCCACATCTAACACAACCACATCCCAACAGATCCGAACACGTCCGATAGCATCCAAGAGAATGTGGCAGCTGAAGGGGGAGAGTCCAAGAAAGAGGTCAAAGGTGAAGACATTTAGCCACCCCCCCTGAAGTACATGGCAGCATTCAACCCTCTTGGTGAGCTGCAGGAATGTGCTTCCCATTGCAGTGCACCAGCTCCATGTACTGATTTTGGTATGAATACTTCATCTAGTGTTTGTTGATTGTTGTGTTATTAATCTAATTATGACTTCACAAAATAGACTGTGCAAGTCACTTAACACATGCCCTGCTAAACATCACTTTTAAGTTGTAGAATTCCTTCATATGGATGCTGCTTTATGTATTCTGAAATGATTGGATATTGATTGTCTTAACATTTTTTTTGTCCATGATCACTGAACCATGTTACGGTATGTCTTTGGGTGCAGATCCAGGAAATTAGTTTTTGGGAGGACGTCAGACTTTTTGCGGGTGGAAGGAGCATTAATTAGCATTACCGATTAGCCATTCTCGGCAGTCCTGGTCTTGAAAAACTGGTGGAGTGACCTAAATCAATGGGTATAACGGCCTGGACTTTGTGCCAAAGCATTGTTTTAGCCGCAGCGCGCTTTTGAGCTAGTTTTCCTGTATCACTCAGGAACATTGGGGGGGCCTGGGCCCCCCTTTGGATCCACCAATGTAGCTATGTCTTATAATATATCTATCCTTTACAGTCTGATGGTGCGTCCTTCTAGGTTATCAAGTTTTAGTAGCTACTCATGAGAAGTATTCCTTATAATGATCATTGATTTCCAGATGGTTTGCACTAAAAAAATTTAGTGTCGTGTAACCTGCCGCAAATAATAATCAGCTGTAGTCAACCCTTGCTTTAAAGAACCAATATGGAGGAGGGGGGTGATGTTATATCCAAAAATCTTTTACATCGGAAGTATCCAACCTTTTTGTGTATAATAAACCTTGTTTGTTACATGAACTTAAAAGTTCACAATTTCCATACATGATTCTTTTTTCCTTGTATTTGATGATTAATCCTGACATGTATTTCCATTATCAGTAGGTAATATATAGTAACAAGACAATAATACACATTATAACAATGTATATATTATAGCCCAATGAGTGCACGAGATCATTTACCTCATCAGTGACGCCAAGTCCGGGAGTCCTTCCCTAAATTCTTTGCCCAAATTTGTGACACCAAGTATAATAACTAGTTTTAGTGACCATTTGCATCCATTTTTCACTTTGATTAAAAAATTGCCTCTCAACAGGGTGTGAACTTGATGGGGTTGGAGGAAACTCGACTCGGCCATCAAGCTCACCACAATATAGTAAGGAACCTCTTGTTCTCAGTGATAATTTATCCTCTTTAGTTACTATTCCATGTTGCTTTGATCACAACTGATCTGTTGGAAACATTACAGCTTAATAACATACTTCACATCTCTGCATACAAATCGAGTTCAATATTTAACTGTTACACCAGTAGGCTTCATATCTTAAAAAAAAACGTATGTAAAAAGGTTGAAATTTTGAATGATATATTCAAACTCTTTATTATGTTTCAATGGGTGTAGTACCGTTACGATTAGTCGAGTGATCAGCATATGGGTCTTATGTTTTTGATAGCATAGGTTCAAATTTTGCCATTGGCTGGCAATTGATAGTAACAGTAGTCCACAGATATCTACCTGTTTCTTGTTTATCCTGTTCCACTTTAAACCATGACTGGCCAATCTTTGAAGAGGTAGCATAACCTTGAAGTGCCACTAACAAACCTTTGTCCGTTCTTCTGATGTGATCTTTTTTTTTTTTTTTTTTTTCCCACCTGCCTATAGCGCCGGTAGGTTTTCTTCAGGCACCTGGCGGTCGGCCCAGGCCCGTCATGATGCAGGCAATTTTTTTTTATAGTGGTGCCATTTAGTATTGGCTCATGCTGCCGCCCAGAACTCATTCTTGATTCACTTGGATGGTTTAGCAGGGCTTAGGTATGACTAACATTGAAGAAACAGGGAATTTTTAGATTTTTAGTGTGGCAACACATTGACAAATGTTTTAGTATGGACTGAACATCAAAGATATATATGGTAAATGGGTGCTTGTAGATCTTGACATTATATCTGTCAAGAGTCTCCAGTTGTATCCTCTCCCCCATCTCCTGAAAATATTACTCTTGTCAGGCAATCTAAGTGAAGCCTTCCATCAAAGCTGGTGTGCAGACATAATGTCAATGCTTAGATTCACTTATAGCACTGACAATAATGCAATTACATACACCTATTTTATTATTTAGAATTGTGATTAATTGTGATTAAATATTTTTTCATGTATTTTCAGACATGAAAAGTGAAAATTGCTGCACACAACAGTCTGCCGTCTGCACCGGGAGGCAAGGCAGCTCAAAGCCCAGGCTGTTACAACTCCTGGGCAGTTTTTGCCCAGAGCCAGCAATTTTTTAGATCCAATAGGGGTGGATTTTTTCTGAGGTCAGGTTCAACATGCTGCAAGATGCCAAGATCTAAGCCCATTAGAAGATATGGGTTACAAGAGAGGAGGTTTGCTCTGGCCTTATACTATCAAAGTCCAAATGCTAATAGATTTCTGAGCACAGTATTTCACTTGCCTTCAGTTTCAACACTTCACTCATGACTCAGGGGTATTTCAGTAAATGTTGGCTGGAGCAAACAGACTCTGACAGCCCTGCAGCAAAGAGCACAGGCTTTGTCAAAAGAAGAGAAACTTCGTGGGATTTGCCATTATTTAGTATTACCCTTGTTACGCCAAGAATTTTTTTCCATATACTTTGCCAAATATTGCAAGTAATGCACCATTGTTGGGCTTGCCTGTTATAAATCAGATCTTGTTCATTTAACAAGCTTTGGGTGTCTGCCACTTTCCAGTTGTAATGCAAGGAATCATTTATCTTCCCTGCTAGATATCACATGTAATGCACCATTGTTGGTTTTGCCTGTTATAAATCAGATCTTGTTCAGTTAACAAGCTTTAGGTGTCTGCCACTTTCCAATTCTAATGCAAGGAATCCCCTGCCAGATATCGCATGTAATGCACCATTGCTGGTCTTGCCTGTTATAAATCAGGTCTTGAGCCGCACAAGTTTTGAATATCTGCCATTGTTTATTTCAGGTGTAATGCTTGGAAGCATTTGTTCTCTTCCCTAGCCATCAGTATGCAATGCTTTATTGTGGATTTTGGCTGTTATATTTAATCTTGTTCAGGTAACAAGCTTTTGGTGTCTGCCTTACCTAATATGTGCTGCAGTGACACTTGGCTTGGTTTCATAATGTAAAATACAGCTTGTAATTTCATCACACTAAGTGTCTATCATCACGTGTCTGGCATCATGAATGTGGCTTCCGGGAGTAATCTTGTTTGTATTACAGCATGCAATGTTTTTTCTGCTTTATATGATATACATAATCACATAGGTGTGATTTTTTTTTTTTTTTTTTTGACAAAATGTAATGGCAGTTAATATTCTTGACTAATGCCTCATAAACCTTGTGAAAAATAATGCTTTTTTGAAGGGGGGAGGGGGGGGGCAGAGAGTGGTTTGTTTGGTTGGCCAGGTCAAGGAGTTTCATATCAAATGATTCTATTACATCCAACTTTAATGTGTGCTAAAAACATATATTTTATTACATCCAACTTTAATGTGTGGTTCCTGCAATAAATGCTACATGTTTACTGATGTAGCCTATGAAATACATATCACTCTCTGCCCTGTAATTTGGTGTGTCACATACTGCAGCATAACTTTCCTGCTATTTTTTTACACTGAGTTGCCTTATTTTGTCTCATTTGCTTTTATCATATGTGCCTCCGCTGCATAGTTGTGCCTACTGAGCTTAATATCTTCATGACCATGACACCAAGGTCAGAGCTTGTGAGATCATATCATGTCCTACATCTCATTTTCACCTCCAGTCTCGGCTGTCTCCCAGGACCACCAAGTTATTGCATTCCATTTAAGACAACTCATGTGTTACCTTCTTGATGTCCTCCATCATGTATTTCAGCATGTTTTATGATGCTTTGCTCTTATATTGATGTGCCTTGCAACATTTTTATATAGTTTTCATTGTATATAACGCACCATTGTTGGTTTTGCCTGTTATAAATCGGGTCATGTTCAGTTAACAAGCTTTGAGTGTCTCCCATTGTTTATTTCAGTTGTAATGCTTAGAAGCTTTTGTTCTCTGCCCTGTCAAGCAGTATGCAATGCTTGCCATTATCTGGCACTTGTACAGTTAGTATGATATTTTTGCTCAGCTAAGAGCATGTTGCAAAAGGTAAAGGTACGGTTGGGGGCATACGCTGTAGCAGCACGTGGCCTCAGTGCTCATCTCTGTAACATTGGCCCTTGAGCCTGTGGTGTTAGGGAATCCATTACCCTGGGACACAGGACCAGTGTGACATCCAGGTTGCCACAGTTGCAAAGGCATTATAGTAATCTAGCATGCATAGAATGATGTATGCTTTGCTTGTATTTAAAGCACTGGATATGTTTGACACATATATATATATATATATATATATATATATATATATATATCTATATATATATATATATATATATATATATATAGATATATATATATATATATATATATATATATATCAAATGCTTTCTACACCATATTTTTCCTAAAATAACAAATTGATATAGTGTAGATAATACCTAATAAAACATAAGAATAAATATATTTTTCTTTACCCCATTAGTAAATCATTTTACAATAATGAAAAAAATAAGTAAAGGCTGGATAGGGTGCTGTGGCAGGTACTTCAAAAATAGTAAAGCTACCCCTGAAAAGTGACGTTTTTGGTGGGCTGCAATAGATGGCGCTACTTCCGCACGCCCGAGGAATTACTACATACCACTATCTCTTCGTATACAGTCTCTTTGCACTGGCCTATGGGGTAGTGGCGGTTGCAGACGAAGCGAGAGGTGTCGAGAGTGTGTGGTAAGGTGCGGGGCTAGGCTAACTCCGCAGCCGCAACTACCCTATCGGACAGTTTTATGTGGAAATACAATAGCGGCGATCGGCGCCATTGGTAACGATCAAAACAAACAAAACGGTTGTGAAAGCGGCCCATGTCGGTAGCTCTGTACAGAATCTTTCCAGCTTAGATTTCCAAGGAAAGACAAGGGAGAAGGTCTTTGTTTTCTTAATACGGTTAAATTTAGATGGTGTATACATCAAGGAGGGAAGTGTAGCAGTAAGGCCCGTACTCACAAACCTTTGGGGGGCTTACACACACACACACACATTTGGTAAGGCTTCGTTAGAGGCTGGGTTAGTATTTTCATGGGTAGTTTTATGAACCTAGTGATAGTTTTAATTTAACACTGGATGGTTACCTAATACACGTGGAACATATTTTCAAACATTTCGAGGCTCACACACTCACATGTGATAAGGCTGTGGTAGAGGCTGGGTTAGCATTTTCATGGGTAGTTTTATGAACCTAGTGATAGTTTTAATTTATCGCTGGATGGTTACCTAATACACATGGTCCATATTCTCAAACATTTCGAGGCTAACACACTTACATTTGTTAAGGCTGTGGTAGAGATTGTGCCAGTATTTCCATGGGTAATTTTACGAGCCTAGTTATAGTTTGACAAGGCTTCTGTACCACGAATGTTAGAGAACACACTTAAGAACCCGACTAATCTCCTTTGGGGCCTTGAGAACTATTTGTTGCAGGAGCCGAAAGCGTCTGAGAATACGGAGTCATTACGGCCCTTGACTTGTTGAATGAGGAGGCTGGCGTGCAGGCAGTGTTAGCTTGGAGTTGGAAGGAGGGGAAGCACAGGGTTACCACATATAACTCTGTAAGGGGGATGGACAGGTCGGGGCTTCTGGATTAATGTTGTGTACGTTGACTTTTAAATACTGTTTGCACACCCTCGTCCGGGAGAGTCTGACAGGGGAGGGACACACACTAACCACACCCACAACACACACTCATAATGACACACGGCAGAGTCAACAGTCGTGCCTTACGTTGACACAAAGGCTTGAATTTGTACACGCGTATAGTGGTAGTACCTCGTAAAACAATAATAAATCATTGCCATAATTAGAAGCTGCTTGTCTGTTTATCTGTTTGTTTGAAAGTGATGCACATTTGTTTCATGTAATCACTTACTCAGTAATTACAAACTGATAAAGCCATGTGTTTATGTATTTATATGTATTTATGTCCCTTTATTTCAAAGGGATAGAATGTTCAGATTATCACCTGCTTCTCATGAACTCTCTTTGTGCCTCCGCGGTGCAGTGGTTAGCATCCCTAACTACGAATCTGGGGGCCTTGGTTCGAATCCTGCCTGTGCAGTCAGGGTGAAACCCACCTGGCTATTCACCCCCCCTTTGGGACTGGTCGGTAATTGGGTACCTGAGGAAACCAAAAGGATAAACTATGGCAACCAGGATGTCACAATTGCCCGTATCCCGTGGTAATGGGTTCTCACCCAACACAGGCACAAAGGCCAATGCAACACAGGTGAGCACCGATGCCACGCGCAGCTTTAGCGGATCTCCCTATAACTTTACTCACTAAGTCATGTGAACGTTTCAGTAATCACAAACTAATGAAGGAGCCCCGTGTGCCGACGGTTCCTGCGTGTGCCCCCGCGGCCCAGGAGGCAGGTGGTCCAAGTCGCCCCGCGCGGCCCCAGGTCCCGCCGGAGCAATGCGAGGAACGTGACCACCCGGCCTCCCACTTACAGGTTCACTTCCATTACAGTGCACAATGCCGCGGACTCCCACTCTTATGATGCCCCGGAAATTGGCTTCCGTGCAGAGGTGGGCTAATGCGCTGTTTGAGATTTCTTATTTATGCCCATTTTCATTACTGGGGTCTGGAAAGGTTAAGGTAAGGTAGAATAATAAAAGCCTATTTTGGAAGAAGGCTTGTTCTTGGGAATGGTCTGCTACCAAGATATTTCTGAGTAGCTGAAGCAGGTAAAGAAAAATAATAAGTAGCACTACCCCACTTTCATTACTTTATAAGGGCTGGAAAGGTTAAAGTATGGTCACGGGTATATATTTTGGAGGAAGTTTCGTCTTTAGGGAAGGATCTAATACGAAGATATTTCAGAGATTGGCTGAGAGTAGTAACAAATGTACGGAAGTGGGGGTTGCCTCAGCGGGGGGGACTGGAAGTGGGGTTTGGGGGGGTCAGCGGGGAGGTTACGGAAGAGGGGGTATCTGGACCCCCCTCCTAACCCCCCACACCCATCTCTTTACCTTTCACCCCCCTCACCCCCCCTCCGCACCCCCTCTCGGACTAGCGTACGGAAGCGAGAGTAGGGGTGCCCAGCAGGGAGGGGGTGACGGAGAAGGATACTTGAAGGGTTAAGATAAGATCTTTCTTTGACCCTCGAATGACCACGAGATTATAATCACGGAAAAGGTTAAGGACATTAGGTCAATGACCAGGCTGAAATATGAATTTACTCTCTAATGCAAGTCCGAAAATAAAATAAAAAATCGCCATTGAACGTAAGACTCGATAAATTATTTAAGTTTTGCTTGATGTATTGTATCATGATCTTCTTATTTCTCATGTCTCAACTTGTTTCTTCTTATTTCTTTCCTCAACTTATATATATATTTTTTTACTCCGGTTATTTGGTGCCATCTAACCCTAAACACTGCAGCACCAAGTCTTTTTTTTCTGATTGAATTTACCTTTTCCGTGAAAAGGGATCATGTGTGTGTGTGTGTGTGTGTGTGTGTGTGTGTGTGTGTGTGTGATCCAATCAACACCGAATCTTGAGAAATCTGCGGCTAGCCTGAAATTTTGTGGGCCATCTTTTTAGCCGATTATATGCTGAAGCGGAATTTAGTGAGGATTCTTATGGTATCTTCAAATTCCTCATACGTCTATTAGTTCCCGAGTTACACCGATAAAACTGATTTTTTTCTCTCGTCAGAGTAGCCTAACAAATAAAAAACACTCATTAATTAATGTCTTATATCTCATTTCTTAACTTATTTCTTCTTATTTCTTTTCTCAACTTGCATTTCTTTATATTTTCTGCCTGCTCTTCGGTGTCATATGACCTTAGACGTTGCCGCATCGAGTTTACCTTTTTCCGTGAAAAAGGGATCGTAATAATGTGTGCGTGTGTGTGTTCCATTCCCCTCCGATTCTTGAGAAATCTGCGGCTAACTGGAAATTTTGTGGGCCATCTTTTTTAGCCGATTATATGCTCCGAAGCGGAATTTAGTGAGGATTCTTATGGTATCTTCAAATTCCTCATACGTCTATTAGTTCCCGAGTTACACCGAGAAAACTGAATTTTTTTCTCTCGTCAGAGTAGCATAACAAATAAAATCACTCATTAATTAATGTCTTATATTTCATTTCTTAACTTATTTCTTCTTATTTCTTTTCTCAACTTGCATTTCTTTATATTTTCTGCCTGCTCTTCGGTGTCATATGACCTTAGACGTTGCCGCATCGAGTTTACCTTTTCCGTGAAAAAGGGATCGTAATGTGTGTGTGTGTGTGTGTGTGTGTGTTCCATTCCCTCCGATTCTTGAGAAATCTGCAGCTAGCTCGAAATTTTGTGGGCCATCTTTTTTAGCCGATTATATGCTCCGAAGCGGAATTTAGTGAGGATTCTTATGGTATCTTCAAATTCCTCATACGTCTATTAGTTCCCGAGTTACACCGAGAAAACTGAATTTTTTTTCTCTCGTTAGAGTAGCATAACAAATAAAAATCACTCATTAATTAATGTCTTATATTTCATTTCTTAACTTATTTCTTCTTATTTATTTTCTCAACTTGCATTTCTTTATATTTTCTGCCTGCTCTTCGGTGTCATATGACCATAGACGTTGCCGCATCGAGTTTACCTTTTTCCGTGAAAAAGGGATCATGTGTGTGTGTGCGTGTGTGTGTGTGTGTGTGTTCCATTCCCCTCCGATTCTTGAGAAATCTGCGGCTAGCTCGAAATTTTGTGGGCCATCTTTTTTAGCCGATTATATGCTCCGAAGCGGAATTTAGTGAGGATTCTTATGGTATCTTCAAATTCCTCATACGTCTATTAGTTCCCGAGTTACACCGAGAAAACTGAATTTTTTTTCTCTCGTCAGAGTAGCATAACAAATAAAAATCACTCATTAATTAATGTCTTATATTTCATTTCTTAACTTATTTCTTCTTATTTCTTTTCTCAACTTGCATTTCTTTATATTTTCTGCCTGCTCTTCGGTGTCATATGACCTTAGACGTTGCCGCATCGAGTTTACTTTTTTCCGTGAAAAAGGGATCGTGTGTGTGTGTGTGTGTGTGTGTGTGTGTGTGTGTGTGTGTGTGTGTGTGTGTTCCATTCCCCTCTGATTCTTGAGAAATCTGCTGCTTGCTCAAAATTTTGTGGGCCAACTTTTTTAGCCGAATATATGTTCCGAAGCGGACTTTAGTGAGGATTCTTATGGTATCTTCAAATTCCTCATACGTCTATTAGTTCCTGAGTTACACCGAGAAAACTGAATGTTATTCTCTCGTCAGAGTATCCTAACAAATAAAAATCACTCAGAGCTCCTCATCTACGTTCCTTAGAAAGATTGCCATATGTTACTATTAAGAAACTTATCCCAACAACTGCAAATTTGACGCACTTTCATCGAAAACTTAATTTTAATAATTTTTATTTACTTTTATGGCGCGTTTCGCGTCATCGTCCTCAGAACCTTTTACCCTTGATGACATGAAATGCGTCATCGTGCGCGAGAGGGTTAAATAAGTCAGATTTATCTCAAATTCACTGTCTGGGCAGACAAATATTCGGAAAAGAGAAGGCAAACCAGTTTGTAGATATATATAAATATGCCGTATATTCACGTCCTTATGGATATCTTCTTGTTGATTAGGGTATAAATACTCCTGAATCCCTACAGTTTCGCTCAAACATTGTTGGAGAGCCTCCCAGATGAACGCGTATTCCAATGGTGAACTCCAGGAAAAAGGAACTCTTACACGTTCTATACTCCCAACATAACGAACCCTATGGTTTAAGCTCTCAGCTACTTCTGATCTTACTCTCTTAAGCCTTTGCAGTTACTTTCTTAAACCATCGAAGCCCGCCTTCCTGAAGTCAGGTATTAAGTGTTGTTTCTGCTGACTCTATCCTCCCATTTAATATTAAATTTAATTTCCTTATGATCACCCCAACCTCAATGTTGCTTATTATGTTCTCTTTATTAGTTAACAACAAATCCAAAATATTTTCTTCCCTCGTTCGCACTGTTTTGTATATAGAACGAACTTACATTAGCTGAACTCACACTGTTTTGATTATAGAACGAACTTACATTAGCTGAACTCACACTGTTT
Source organism: Eriocheir sinensis (assembly GCF_024679095.1). NCBI lineage: Eukaryota > Metazoa > Arthropoda > Malacostraca > Decapoda > Varunidae > Eriocheir > Eriocheir sinensis. The sequence continues at coordinate 1,206,614 of NW_026111676.1, forward strand.
TGAATATAGAACGAACTTACATTAGCTGATCTCACACTGTTTTGAATATAGAACGAACTTACATTAGCTGAACCCACACTCCTGGAAGAAGCTAAAATTTTCTAAAGGCTACAATAAAATCAATATGACCGATGAAGATACGGCACGTCACAATGAACAAACTCACTGTCTTCTCTGTAAATACGGGTTTTAAAAGGTAAAGGAGTAAAACATCATGACCATGAAAAATCAGGAAACAATTACATTGAAGCTTATTGTAATAGATGCAACCTTCAAATGAAAAAAATCACAAATTGCAGCGCACTCTCATTGCACATTATGCGGATTACGACATGACGTTAATCCCGCGTGAATTAACGCTACCTGGCTTTGAAAATCAAACTAAGACCAAAACATTCAGTTCAGAAATACCATGAAGTCATCATAAATGACTTGAGATTTATTGACACGTACCGTATGTCTTTATGTCTGGTTCACTCGCGGCTTTAGCGAACCAATTCAACAGCACTGGGAACGAGCCCATGTGCACACAACAGATGTTGAAAGATGTGCCAGCACCTGCGTTACCATTATTGATCAAGGGAAATCAGGTTTTTTGTTATGACTATATGGACTCGATGGAACGACTTTCTGAGACACGTCTTCCATCCCGCGAAGATTTTTTTCAATTCGCTTCAAGAAGCAGAACTTTCCGAAAGTGATTATAAACATGCTCAGAATGTTTGGAGAGTAGCTGGATGTCAGAGCCTGATGGACTATTTGTTGCTTTATGTAAAAGTGGATGTTGGCCTTCTATGTGATGTCTTCCTAGAGTGGAGAGGTATTTTGAAAACCCAGTGAAGGTTGGATATTGTAAATTATGTTAGCCTGCCAGGATTTGCCTATGACTCTTTTTTGTTAAAAACACAGCAGGAATTAGAGATGCTTAGTAGCCCACACACATATATCATTGCATTCAAACAAATGTGCGTGGGGGCTACACAAGTGTTGTGCGTCGTTTTGTACGCACCAATAACATCTACACGAACCCTCAGTTTAATCCAAAACATGATAGAAACACTTTCCTTTCATATCTTGACTTCAACAGTCTTTATCCCACTGTAATGCAAGAGAAGTTACCATGTGGAGATATGAGAAAACTAGATGAGACAGAAATGCACTGGTTTTTGAGCGGGAGGGGGGCTAGGTCAATCAAGCAACCGATGGCGATTTTGGATACCTCATTCTGTGCAATACTGAGGCTGTCTCATGTGAAGTCATTGAGAAAACGGATGACCTCCCACTGACCATCAGAAGACACAATATCATCAATAGATATATATCGTCAGCCGCACACGAATGGTATGAAGAAGAAAACCGTCCAGTACTGTGTAAGAACATAAAACAGATTGGAACACATGTTGCTCAGGAGAAAATACTGTTTGCTCTGTCCCTCCTTAAACTGCTATTCAACTAGGCCGGGTTGTTAAAAAGTGCATGCTATTTATATGTTTAAGCAAAAGCACTTTCTTGCGGACTTCATTCAGGATAACATAGAAGCCCGCAAAAGTGCTACTTGCCCTATCAAGAAAACTGCAATCAAGTGTATTTCAAACAGCATTTTTGGTCGATACCTGATGAACGCGGCCAAATATAGTGAAGACATAGATATTGTCACCAACCGCGAAAAGTTTTTGAAGCTGGCCCGAAGTCCTTACTTTAAACGCGTTGTACCCCTCAATGATGGTCATGTAGTTGTAGTTCGCCATAAGAAATATTCACAGGCGAATCATCCAAACTACATTGGCTACTACGTCCTAGAGCTGTCCAAGCTGCGACTATATGATTTCTTTTACAGTATCATGAAGGCTCATTACGGGGATCGGGCGAAACTAGTGTATTGTGACACTGATTCCTTAACCCGGGAACACAAACCTGGGGTGCTGTCCACCCCACAAAAAAAAAAAACATTGGCAATTCTCCTGCATTAGCTCACAGCTCTTCAGCGATCCTTGCCGGGTTAGTCCGAAGGTTGCTCTTGGAGGTGTGTGTTTGGTGCTCCTTCTGTTGTTGATGTTATTCTTTTTTTCGGTGCAGCACGCCCCACGTTAGTGTTTTTGTACTATGTGCCATGTGTGTTATGGGGTGCATGACACCCCACTTTATGATATGCTGGGGTGCATACCACCCCAGGTATGTGTTTTTGGTACCTGTTTCTTTAAAGAAATTTTTTTTATTTAATTTGAATTTTTATCTCGAATTTTTGGGAAAACTTGAAATTTCAGTATTTTTCCATTATTTTTTTTTAGACCAGAAGAATTTAGTGAGTCAAGTAACTTTAACAACCAAAATGAAGAGGAAGGAGGCTAATTTCTGTGGAATTTTTCAAAAATACAATTGTTTGAAAGGAAACGTGTTTTTTCTCGATCCGAAAATGGGGTTAGCTACACCCCAGGTTTGTGTATGTGTGACAAAAACTGAAGGTTTGCGTTCCCGGGTTAATAACAGAAACTGAAACTCCTGATCTATTAACAGAGTACTCGCAGGAACCCTTTAAAAGCTATATAGACACAAGTAACTTTAGCTCCTCACATTCCTTGTACAACACAGACAACAAAGGCAAGCTCGGATTTCTCAAGTCTGAAGTGAGGGAAAGAACCATCTCAGAATTTGTAGGTGTAAGAACAAAGTGCTACTCCATCCCCATGGCAGACAGTGACCGGTTGAGTTCAGCTAAGAGCGTTCCAAAGCTCATAAAGAAAAAAAAAAAATTGCTCATCAGCGATACAAAGACGTCCTATTCCAGAAGCAAACATTTACCTTTGGCTATCAGGGATTCACAGTGCGTAATGGACGAATGAGTACAGTAAAATATCCCAAGAGAGGGATATCTGTAGTTCAGGACAAAAGACACTTCTTTAGCACCTTGGAGTTACGACCTTACGGTCATCCCGATAATTCTACAGGGGTAGAGGAAGAGGAGGAAGAGAAGGAAGCTGTAATCATAATTTGACCAAATTCCAATAAACATTGAGTTTGTTTGACTTGTTTATATGTCCTTTATCAAAAAATGAATGAAAAAACATGATCCCTTTTTCACGGAAAAAGGTAAATTCGATCAGAAAAAAAAAAAGACTTGGTGCTGCAGTGTTTAGGGTTAGATGGCACCAAATAACCGGAGTAAAAAAAAATATATATATAAGTTGAGGAAAGAAATAAGAAGAAACAAGTTGAGAAATGAGAAATAAGAAGATAATGATACAATACATCCAGCAAAAACTTAAATAATTTATCGAGTCTTACGTTCAATGGCGATTTTTTATTTTATTTTCGGACTTGCATTAGAGAGTAAATTCATATTTCAGCCTGGTCATTAACCTAATGTCCTTAACCTTTTCCGTGATTATAATCTCGGGGTCATTCGAGGGTCAAAGAAAGATCTTATCTTAACCCTTCAAGTATCCCTTCTCCCGTCACCCCCCCCCCCCCCCCCTCCCTCCCTGCTGGGCACCCCTACTCCCGTCACCTCGCTTCCGTACGCTAGTCCGAGAGGGGGTGAGGGGGTGAGGTGAAAAAAGAGATGGGTGTGGGGGGGGGGGGGGGGGTCCAGATACCCCCTCTTCCGTAACCCCCCCCGCTGACCCCCCCAACCCTCACTTCCAGTCCCCCCCGCTGAGGCAACCCCCACTTCCGTACATTTGTTACTACTGCTGAGAGAGGATAAAAAAGTACCCCAATATTACTTAGGGCAATACTGGTTCATTATTTGCTTTAGGAAGCTAACAAAAAAAGTAATGAAACGAATATATAGTTAATTATTCTCGTGATGGTGGTAGTGGTCTGAGAGAGAGAGAGAGAGAGAGAGAGAGAGAGAGAGAGAGAGAGAGAGAGAGAGAGAGAGAGAGAGAGAGAGAGAGAATATGGGCATTTGAAATATAAATATCGTCTAAACTACCACCCGGAACATCAAACTACCCCTGGAAATGCCCAAAACTCTTACGAAAACCGTGTCAAATATCTATGGTTGGGCGTCTAAATGTTTATGAATATGCCCTCAGAATCCCTCCCGTTACCCTCAGCCTCTCACAAACCTTTCCCGTGTTGTACTTCTCTCTGCTCTCTGGTGTTGTTTTACCGCCAAAGTGTTATAATATTGATGGCTGCAAGACTCTCATCTCTCCTGCACTGCCTCGGTACATGACTTGCTACTCTCGCTGCTCTATATTGCAGCGAGTCTTTTTACTACTTCGTCCTTTACAATGGAAACCTCCCCCACAAACGGACGTCCTTTCATTTTATTTCCTATCGCTATTTCAAGTTCTATATCGAAAGAGGGGTGTCAGAGGCGTGGTGCAACTAAGCCTTGTCAAACGATCACTATATGGACAAAACTACCCATGGAAATACTATATAGCGCAGCCTCCACGAAAGTCTAACCAAACGTGGGTGTCTAAAAAATAGCCCGTATTCTCAGACGTATCAGCTCCTCTGTTCTCCTGTTTGAAAAGCCTCTCGTAGAAGTTGCTGGAGTTTTATGGACCGTTTTTTTATATCATTGATAGTTTTACCGGTCTTCTGCACCTTGAACGGGGATATGACCTATGGAAACCCGGTTAATCTTCTCTGGGACCCTGGATAATAGTCGTTATGAGAGCCTGATACCTTCAAAACATGGACCTGAGTACCGAAATGTTTTGGAGTACGATCCGTAGTATCAGTAAAAGCTGCGACACAAAACATTACAGTATCTAGAAAGGTGTGGACGAACTTTTGATGAGACTAACGGGAGATAAGATTATTTGAAACTTGAATGAGACAAAAAAAATAGAGACAAGACTGAAGCCGCCATCCCGTACAGCAATTGTAACAAGTAGTGCATCTCCAAGTCCATTGATGTCCTGTCTTGTAAATGAGGGCAGCACCAGAGCCATACAACAGGAGTCTCGCCAACTTCATCACAGGCGCCATGTTGATACCGAAAGAGCCGCGCGAAATTAAAGCTGATGCTGATACAAAATATTTTGTTGTGCTTTAAACTGCCTGTGCTTTAAACTGGCTGAAGGAAAAGTGAATGAATGAATGAATGAGTGAATGGGAAAATGGGTGATTAAATGAATATGGTAGACTCATGTACGTGTATGTGTTCTAACGTACAAGAATATCTAACTGTTGGCAGAATGGGAGGCGAGGCGCAGACCGAAGCACACGATACAAAACTACATTAACGGACACCCACGAGTCTGCTTCAGCACTAAAGGAACGTCGAGAGAGAGAGAGAGAGAGAGAGCCCGGGCAGTCCCATTACCTGAGGCCGCCCACTCCTCGCTGCCGGGTAAGTGGCCCAGGGAGGTGTGAATCTCGTTATCTCGAGTTGACGCCTTGCTCCAGTCTGTCCCGCGGGCATACTCGCTTCAGCACGCTCCCTTCTCACCCTTTCTGCCTTAGACGTGTTGTTCATGGTGCCAGCCTGCCCCTACCACCTACCTACCCACCTTCCTACCTACCTACCTACCCACCTACCTACCTACCCACCTACCTACCTACCCACCTACCTACCTATCCTCCTTCAGCACGCTCCCTTCTCACCTTTCTGCCTTAGACGTGTTGTTCATGGAGCCAGCCTGCCCCTACCACCTACCCTACCTACCTACCCACCTACCTACCCACCTACCTACCCACCTACCTACCTATACTCGCTTCAGCACGCTCCCTTCTCACCCTTTCTGCCTCAGACGTGTTGTTCATGGAGTCAGCCTGACCCTACCACCTACCTACCCACCTTCCTACCCACCTACCCACCTACCTACCCACCTACCTACCCACCTACCCACCTACCTACCCACCCACCCACCTATACTGCTTCAGCACGCTCCCTTCTCACCCTTTCTGCCTTAGACGTGTTGTTCATGAAGTCAGCCTGCCCCTACCACCCACCCACCCACCTTCCTACCCACCTACCCACCCACCTACCCACCTACCTACCCACCCACTACCTACCTATCCTCGCTTCAGAACTCCCTTCTCACCCTTTCTGCCTTAGACGTGTTATTTATGGGGTCAGCCTGCCCTACCACCCACCTACCCACCTTCCCACCTACCCACCCACCCACCTACCTACCCACCTACCCACCCACCTACCCACCCATCTACCTACTACCCACCCACCCACCCACCTACCTAGACCATCCTCGCTTCAGCATCCTTCTCACCCTTTCTGCCTTAGACGTGTTATTTATGGGGTCAGCCTGCCCCTACCACCAACCTACCCACCTACCTACCTACCCACCTACCCACCCACCCCACCCACCCACCCACCCTACCCACCCACCCACCCACCCACCCACCTTCCCACCCACCCACCTACCCACCCACCCACCCACCTACCTACCCACCTACCTACCTACCCACCTTCCTACCTACCCACCTACCTACCTACCCACCTTCCTACCTACCTACCTACCCACCTACCTACCTACCTACCCACCTACCTACCTACCTACCTACCCACCTACCTACCTACCCACCTTCCTACCTACCTACCCACCTACCTACCCACCTACCTACCTACCTACCTACCTTCAGCACGCTCCATTCTCATCCTTTCTACCTTAGACGTGTTATTCAGGGGGTCGGTCTGCCCCTACCACCTACCTACATACTACTACCTACCTAACTACTTACCTACCCACCTATCTCTCTACCCTACCCGCTTATCTCTCTACTTACGTACCTACCTTTATGCTGGGAGTTAGGAGGCGAGCATCATGGAGTACGGGAACAGACATAGGTTGAATACACTATAAGGATGCATAACGTCCTACGATAGAGTATACAGAGCGTGTTTTAAGCAAGTATATCCGAATAGCGAAGCAGAATAAGTACAAAATTAGTTCGCACCATATTCTCTTCTGTTGGTATGTGGCAAAAGGGAACAGACAGTCGGAGGCAGAGGCGAAGAGGAAGCAGAAGAGGCACTTAAACCATCAGTCCGCATGTATATAGCCTAACAGCAGATGAAAATAAAGACAACATCTGTTCTCATCGTGTACAGGTAGCAAGACAGAGATGACATTTGGCGGAAGAGGCTGGATCATGAAATAAGGCACTTAACCACCATTCCGTAATACCTAATCAGATTAAAGGTAGATTATATTCTTACTTATGCTTCCGTGTGGAGGCAAGAGGAAGCTTAGGGTTGGAGGAAGAGGCTGGATCATGGAGGAAGGCGAAGAGGAGGGAGGAGGGGCACTTAAACCACCATTCCGTAATACCTAATCAGAATAAAGGCAGATTATATTCTCACTTTATGCTTCCGTGTGTACAGGAGGCAAGAGGAAGCTTACAGTTGGAAGAAGAGTCTGGGTCATGGAGGAAGGCGAAGATAGGAGATAAAGGGCACTTAAACCCCCATCCCGTAATACCTAATCAGAATACAGGCAGATTATATTCTTACTTATACATCCGTGTGGAGGCGAGAGGGAGCTTACAGTTGGAGGAAGAGTCTGGGTCATGGAGGAAAGCGAAGAGAAGGGAGGAGCACTTAAACCCCCATCCCGTAGTACGTAATCAGAATAAAGGCAGATTACATTATCACTTTATGCTTCCGTGGGGAGGCGAGAGGAAGCTTACGGTTGGAGGAAGAGGCTGGATCATGGAGGAAGGCGAAGAGAGGTACAGAAGGACATAAACCCCCATCCCGTAATATCTAATCAGCATAAAGGTAAAGTTTTCCTGGGTTGCCATTGTGTTATTTTCTTGCCCAATTGTTATCAGTTCTACGCACCATATGACCTTCCCAAGTTTGTGTTATGTCGTATTCATTGAGTTGGCTTCTTTCGGTACTTGCGACAGCGTGAGCGAGTCGCACGAGGTCAGAGACAGCCACACCTCAGGGCGCGGGGCAGCGGAGCACCGCTCGCCTGCCCGTCACCCGTCTTCTCTCCTCTTCTCCGCGTTGTTCGCCCGTTTTATTTGTTTGTAGTTCGTCCGGAAGGGTGTGGGTTCCGGTTGATGACTGCTAATGAAAGTCATCATTTGCTGATCCTAGTGTCAGTTCATCGCAGCTTCCCACGGCCAAAAGCACGACGTGTTGTTAAACATCCTGTTGTGCGACACCGACCGGGTGTCGCCATACGTATAATCATACATGTAAATTATATTATACACATTACATCGCTCGGTTCCCTGAAAGTCGCAACCTCGCGGCTCACCCCACCTTTACACATTGCTGTACCTATCCATGTTACAGTCGCCCAAAGTGTACTAGCTAAGCGTGGTCTCGTTATAGTTGCTTTAAAAATTATCACAGAAGTCAGAGCCCGCCTAACAATACAACATAGGGAAATGCCAATGATAATAATCATGGAAGTAACAAGAAATGGGTAATGTACATACAGGTTGAGGTATATAGGGCTAGAGTCGTGGACGTGGAGTTGAGCACTATTCCGAAAAATAACAAAATAATAGCTCGAAAAATTATTTACATGATACATCCTAGAAAAATTAAATTGACTAAACTGTCATTGGGATACATGGTAATGGAGGTATTTGGAATAGTAAAAAGAAAAAGGAACAATCCTTGAAGAAGATCTGCTACACACTGAACCTTCGAGTCACACCTGGACACAAAACTGTCGCAGAGAAACACTCATCCGTTGCGTGACAATTAATTACCAGTGTCGTTACCCTCGGTACGCCTTTGAGACGGGTGGGGTTTACAACAATAGATAAAGTTGTGTGGAAAGAGGTAATGTTATCCGTAGAGTCTCCTAATATTTACAATGTGATAACAAGGACAAGTCTGGAAAACCTTAGAAGCATCGGCAGTCAGCACCACTAACTCCTAATGCTCAGTTTGGCAGGTCTACAGTACTGTAAAAAAAAAAATCCTGTCACCAAGTTGTGAAATCACTGTTGGAACAAATATCACTAAAATATATAACTCCAGCATAATCGATTAAAGTAATTCCAGCATTAATAAACATCAAATTAAAAAGACAAATTTCCACCTATCCCTCGATCGTAACGAACGTGGATGACTGACATCTGTGACGCCAAAAATAATTTCCGTAACGGGTAACAGTGGTATGTCAAGCAAAGGGTGAGTAAGACTTGTCTGCATACTTCCAAGGCTTACAGATATTCACATGCTGTTTACAATAAAAGTTAGGGACAGCATCTGCTCAAGTTTAGTTAAGTCTGTCATTGCAGAGAAAAAGTCTGTTTTAAGCAGAAGCACATGAGGTTCAAGGTTAAATTGTACCTATCCCTATGTTAGTCTACACCCTTGGTCATTACGGCTCCAATTAAATTAAGAAGACTAACTGCCTTGCATCAACTCAGCAGTAAAATAAAATAGTGGGTTAGAGTGAAAAGTATTACTCAAGGACTCCCCTCTCGCATGAAAAAGATGCAGGCAACAGCTCAGGAACCAAATATAAATTAGTAAATGCGAGGATGCAGGTTACAGTCGTATGGTGGAAAGATAGACAAAGCAGCGTCAGGCTGAACCTCAAGCCGGCGCTAGTCTTTGGAGACGATCACTATGCACATTGTGTATTAAAAAAAAAAATCGTAAAGCTCAAATTTCCGTCCACCTATTTATCTGACTATTTCTGCCTAAACCACGGGTAAAAGAACACACCAAGGATTTTTTTTTTTTATTATCGCTGGTGACACCCAAAAAGGTTTAGGTCAGAGGGTCGAAGGCCCCCCTCCCTGACGGCAAAAGAAGCTTCAAAAAGGACCCAAAATTACTTTAAGTGCCATAAAAGTTGGCTGATATAACCGTGTAGGTTGCCAGTGGGGCTGTAGTCAAGGGATACTGCACTCCTTCGAAGAAGAACTTTAAGGACAATCATGTACATAGGAACTCTAGTAATAATCCAGCATTAGCTACAGAAATGGTTTCTCCATCTGTCCAGTTTCCTTGTTTAAAACACGAGATAAAATCAGTAGATAGCCTATAGGCGTCCACTGGATTAGATACGCCCCCACACGCCTAAACACATGAACATAATAATAGTAATTCACCTGAAATCATGTTACAAGTGGTGTAATTACGGAAACCGTATCACTGTATATATATATATATATATATATATATATATATATATATATATATATATATATATATATATATATATATATATATATATATATATATATATATATAGATATATATATATATATATATATATATATATATGTATATATATTTTTTTTTCCAAACAAAGGAGGCAGCTCAAGGGCACACAAAAACAATAATAAAAAAAGCATGCTAATCGCTGCTCTAAAAAGAATCAGAAGAGGTGGCCAAAAGCAAGGTCAGATTCGGAGGGAGAGGTGTCCTGATACCCTCCTCTTGAAAGAGTTTAAGTCGTAGGCAGGAGGAAATACAGATGAAGGAAGATTGTTCCAGAGTTTACCAGCGTGAGGGATGAAAGAGTGAAGATGCTGGTTAACTCTTACATAAGGGGTTTGGACAGTATAGGGATGAGCATGAGTAGAAAGTCGTGTGCAGCGGGGCCGCGGGAGGGGGGGAGGCATGCAGTTAGCAAGTTCAGAAGAGCAGTCAGCGTGGAAATATCGATAGAAGATAGAGAGGCAACATCGCGGCGGAATTTAAGAGGTAGAAGACTATCAGTAGGAGGAGGAGAGCTGATGAGACGAAGAGCCTTAGCCTCCACTCTGTCCAGAAGAGCTGTGTGGGTGGAGCCCCCCCACACGTGAGATGCATACTCCATACGAGGGCGGACAAGGCCCCTGTATATGGATAGCAACTGCGCGGGGGAGAAGAACTGGCGGAGACGATACAGAACGCCCAAACTCGAGGAAGCTGATTTAGCGAGAGAGGAGATATGAAGTTTCCAGTTGAGATTTTGAGTTAAGGATAGACCGAGGATGTTTAGTGTTGAAGAAGGTGACAGCTGAGTGTTGTCGAAGAATAGGGGATAGGTGTTTGGAAGATTGTGTCGAGTTGATAGGTGGAGAAATTGAGTTTTTGAGGCATTGAAGGACACAAGGTTCCTTCTGCCCCAATCGGAAATGATAGCAAGGTCTGAGGTTAAGCGTTCTGCAGCCTCCAGTCTGGAGTCGTGTACTTCCTGTTGTGATGGTCTTCTATTGAAAGAAGTTGAATAATGCAGAGTGGAGTCGTCGGCGTACGAGTGGACAGGACAGTTTGTTATGGAAAGAAGATCATTGATGAATAACAGGAAGAGAGTGGGTGATAGGACAGATCCCTGTGGAACGCCACTGTTGATAGGTTTAGGGGAAGAGCAGTGACCGTCTACCACCGCAGAGATAGAACGGCCGGAAAGGAAACTGGAGATAAAGGAACAGAGAGAGGGATAGAATCCGAAAGAGGGCAGTTTAGAAAGCAAAGACTGGTGCCAGACTCTATCGAAGGCTTTCGATATGTCTAGCGCAACAGAGAAAGTTTCACCGAAACTGCTAAGAGAGGATGACCAAGAGTCAGTTAAGAGAGCAAGAAGAACGCCAGTAGAACGCCCCTTGCGGAATCCATACTGGCAATCAGAGAGAAGATTAGAAGTGGAAAGGTGCTTTTGAATCTTCCGGTTAAGGATTGATTCAAAAGCTTTAGATAGACATGAACGTAAAGCTATTGGGCGGTAGTTTGAGGGATTGGAGCGGTCACCCTTCTTAGGCACAGGCTGTACAAGGCATACTTCCAGGAGGAAGGAAAATAGATGTCGATAGGCAGAGACGAAAGAGTTTGACCAGGCAGGGTGTCAGCACAGAAGCACAGTTTTAAGGACAATAGGAGGCACTCCATCAGGTCCATAAGCCTTCTGAGAGTTGAGGCCAGAGAGGGCATAGAAAACATCATTAGGAAGAATCTTAATAACAGGCAGAAAGGAGTCAAGAGGGGGATGAGTAGGGAATATGCCCACAATCGTCCAAGGTGGAGTTCTTACAGAAAGTTTGAGCGAAGAGTTCAGCCTTAGAGACAGATGAGACGGCAGTGCTGCCGTCAGGGTTAAGGAGAGGAGGGAAAGAGGAAGAAGTGAAATTGGAGGAGATATTTTTGGCTAGATGCCAGAAGTCACGGGAAGAATTAGAAGAAGCAAGGTGTTGACATTTTCTATTTATAAAAGAAGTTTTGTTAAGTCGGAGAATAGATTTGGCACGATTCCGGGCTGAAATGTGGAAGAAGTGAAATTGGAGGAGATATTTTTGGCTAGATGCCAGAAGTCACGGGAAGAATTAGAAGAAGCAAGGTGTTGACATTTTCTATTTATAAAAGAAGTTTTGTTAAGTCGGAGAATAGATTTGGCACGATTCCGGGCTGAAATGTATAGATCAAAGTTAGTGGGAGTTCGAAGGCTCTGGAACCTTTTGTGAGCCGCCTCTCTATCTTTAATAGCACAAGAACAAGCATGATTAAACCAAGGCTTTTTAGCATGAGGAGTAGAGCAAGTACGTGGAATGTATGCCTCCATTCCAGAGACAATCACCTCTGTGATGCGCAGAGCACACACAGAGGGGTCTCTCTCCTGGAAGCGGTAATCATTCCACGGGAAATCGGAAAAGTACATCCTCAGGTCGTCCCACCGAGCTGAAGCAAAATGCCAGAAGCATCGCCTCCTCGGTGGGTCCAGAGGATGTAGAGGAGCGATAGGACAGGATACAGAAATAAGGTTATGATCGGAGGAGCCCAACGAAGAGAACAGTTTGACAGAGTAAGCAGAAGGATTAGAGGTAAGGAAGAGGTCTAGAATGTTGGGCCTGTCTCCAAGACGGTCGGGAATACGAGTAGGGTGCTGAACCAACTGCTCTAGGTCGTTGAGGAGAGCAAAGTTGAAGGCTTGCTTACCAGGCTGGTCAGTGAAAGAGGATGAAAGCCAAAGCTGGTGGTGAACATTGAAATCTCCCAAGATGGAGATTTCAGCGAAGGGAGAGTGGGTCAAGATGCGCTCCACTTTAGAGTTCAAATAGTCAAAGAGTTTTACATAGTTAGTAGAGTTAGGCGAGAGATAAACAGCAAATATATATTTAGTATTAGAATGACAATGAAGTCTTAGCCAGATGGTGGAAAATTCAGAAGAGTCAAGGTCGTGGGCACGAGAGCAAGTGATGTCGTTGCGCACGTAGGCGCAACATCCAGCTTTGGATTGAAAATTAGGATAGAGATAGTAGGAGGGAACAGAGTAGAGGTTGCTGTCAGTAGCTTCAGAAACCTGTGTTTCGGTAAGGAAGAGAAGGTGTCAGCTAAAATGTGTTAAAAACCTCGAAGACAGCAACTCGATACCCCACTACTCAGCACGCTCGCGTCCTTCGTCTCGCCGGTGCGGGGCAGGACTGCAGGGGTGGCAGGGTCTGCCGTCCGTCGGCTGGTAGCGGTGGTGGGAGGGGCGACAGGCTGACAATATACGCCCACCAGTCACCCTCAAAGGTCCGAGTTGCCTGGCGAAGAAAAGTGCGCACCTACGACTAGTTGTGTCGTAGGAAGAAACAAGCGCCAAGACACCTTCAAGGAGACTTGGTTGTGCGAGGCGGGGCGCGCGGGCTGTGTGGACTGTGCGGGGTGGGGCGGGGCGTTGCCCTCGGGTGTGGCTGGGTGCTGACTTGACGCTCACGGAGTAGGCAGGCCGCAGTGTTAATGTTTAAGGCGCAGGGGGGATGGATGACTATTGAAGGGGAGGGAGAGGAAAAAGGGTGTAGTAAGGGGTCATTGAAGGGGGGAGGGTGAGAGGCAAAGATGTTATTCAATTTAATAACATTTTTTTATTGAAATTCAGAATTTTTTTTTTTGTAAGTCAACTTTTTAAATTTGAAATTAAAGTATTTTAATTTTAAAATCAACCTAGAGAATCTTCCTGATTATGTTCAACAATGCAAGGCATGTCAAAAGTCTAAGGTAATTAAATATATAAATGTCACTTTATAGTATTTTTGGGTGCTCATGAAGTTGGCATGACATGGCAATCAAAACACATCATTTTCAATGGTCACCACTGTATTTGTAAAGATACACTCTGCAGTGTATATTCTTTTTTTTTATGAGTATCACATAAGCATATTTTCTTCTTTCCCTCTACCTATTTTCATTGCAATAAAGAACAAATTATATTCAAATATTCTCTCCACATATTCACTTAATGGCCTGAATACCTTGTCAACTTTTCATATTTTCAAAATTTTCCATATTTTGTTTTGTCCCGACTGTTGTGTTGTTTGCAATAAGTATGGCACTACATAAAAATATTAATATTTCCCCAAAAGAAGAAAAAAATGGATGGCTCAAAATATTAATATATCCCAAAAAGAAAAGAAAGTGGATGAATGAAGACTATTGAAGATGGCAGAACGGATGGCAGAATTGCTGGTTCCCTGTATTGGAGACAGGATTAATTTTTTAGAAGCACTTGAGAAATTAAAATCAGAAGCTGGGTAGCCTGCAACATGTAATGAAGAAAAGACTGAGGGAAGTCAACTAATTCCTGGGACATCTGGTCCTGATCCTGAGAGATACCAAGCCCTGGCTAGATCTAATCCTGCTCCACGTCCAAGTGCTACCACATCTGATCCTGCTCCACGACCAAGTGCTACGACATCTGATCCTGCTCCAGGACCAAGTGCAACCACATCTGATCCTGTTCCAGAACCAAGTTTTGCCACATCTGATCCCCTTCCCCAACTAAGTGCTGCCATATCAACAATCACTTGGTGTGATCTTAAAAACTACAAGTAGGTTATATGAGAGAGAGAGAGAACTTCCTGTTTTTTATAATAGTGAATAGTTGAAGGTCAAGTAGTTACTATTAGAAATGGAGAAAATTGTATTCGGTATTGAGGAATAGGTAGATTGTTAGCCTTTTTGTTAGCTGTTTTTAAGTGTTTTTGTTTTAAGTGTTAAGTGTTAATGTTTAAGGCGCGAACTGCTATCTCACGTCAGGTCCGGTGTACCGTTGCCTGCTTTCACAAGTTGATTGCAGTAGGTGAGATAACACAATAGCCTTTTAGTTGGCCGAGCGGTAGCCGTTATAAGTTCACTTTAGTTCACTTAGTTCTCTCTCTTACAGGGCAATACCAATAAAAAATGTAATTTTAACTATATTAACAGCTGTACATAAAGTTTACATTTTACGTGAGCGAGTCGCACGCACACCAGAGCCAGCCACACCAACGTGCCCGGGGCCGAGCACCACTCGCCCGCCCGCTGCCCGCTGTCTTCTCACGGCTTCTCCCCGTATTCCCGTTGTTCGCTCGTTTTATTTGCTTGTTAGTTCGTCCGGAAGGGTGTGGGTTCCGGTTGATGACTGTTGATGAAAGTCATCATTTGCTGATCCTAATGTCAGTTCATCACAGCTTCCCACGGCTCTGACGTGTTCCATAACATCCTGGCAAAGGCACTGGGCCTGTGCTTAGACACTGATCACACACTCACATGTGCATTATAATATACACATTACAACATATTTTTAACCTGTTCATCTACACTCTGCTTTTGACTGTGTGAAAGTCAGCACCTAAAGGCTCACCGGGCAGGGCAATGACATCACGATACTGATGTGAAAGCTTCAGAAGCGGGCCCCTAAGCTCGGGATAATCGACCACTTTAGTCTGACTAAAGAATCGACAGATGAGGCCTGACATGTCTTGTCGCCGGCGTCGGGTTGACCCACTGCGCCGATACAAGGCCGCTTTAACTCTAAAGGTTCTGTCGACACCTGTCCGTCGAACGCTAATGCGCGACCCAAAAAGACCATTTTTTAGTTTAACCGGACCGCCAGTGGCATTAACCACTAAAGCTACGGTCCTACTTCCCTCGCGTACCGTGTTAAGGGTGGACTCTATCGCTAGCGTGTTCACACGACTAGGCCCTTCTAGCCCTAGATAGGTAATCTGTGGGTGTCCGACACCCCCAGCCTATGTGCTGAAGCATGTTTCCCTCTTCCGCCACAATGGTGTCAAAGAACACCGCACTGCGGGTGTTTTCTAGTCATTATGGTCTTAGTCTCACGAGAGAGAGTGGGCATCATCGTCGTTCTTAGCTCCAGGCAATTCTGTGGCTGCTCTGGGGTCGCAGGACGCCCCCAAACCCTAATAGTGTAGCTGAATTTTCAGGGAGAGGGACGACTTATTGTGACAAAACTCGAGTTTCTGCGAACACACTTGCTGGACAATAGTGCGTGAGCATTTCTTATGGAAATTGTTGCTTTTGTGATGAGATGGGGATGGCGAGCACCCCCTTTGGCCGTAAACTGAGGAATGTGTACGCTTGTACTTGATGGTGTCCCATATGCGATTTTTCTCGTTTTTGGTCTTTTTTTGTGAGTGAGATTTTGATGACGAAATATGTATAGCAATTGTTCTCGAAGTGAATATTAGAAAACTAAAGTGACTATATAATATTTTACAAGTGGTTACTTGGTGTTCTGGTGCCGATAAATATGTATACATGCTCAGTGAATATATGCATTTTTTTACTGGGACCTGGGACCCATGTATGTTGGGGGGATGAGGAAAGACACTGGGGAAAAAAGAAAAGGAGCTGTAACTTTTTTCCCCAGAAGTAATGACACCAAAGTGTGGTCCGACTGTGCCTCTTGCAGCGTCCCCATATGTGGACGCGCCACAGCTACCTTCTCTGCTAGGACTGCAGGTAAGACCAGGTAATTATCATGAAAATATGAAGCAAGGTGTTTTTAATGCCTTACTTGGCTTATATCTCTATTTTCATCCATTATAAGTCACTAATATATGGGTTTATAAGCGTTGAATATACCAGAAAAGAAATTACTCAAAAAGGAGGAAAAAATCCCATTTTTCAAAACACTTTTCCACTATCTTCCAACAGGGTCTGCTGGCTGCTGTCTTCAAGGTGGATTACCTCATCCCTCCACTTATATTTGCTAGACAAAGGATGCCCTGGGGTCAGGGGATTATTGTTATACATATGTTTTTTTTTAAATGTAACTAAATAAATGAGAAAGTTTTTTTGAAATATATTTTTCAGAATTTCAAAGTTCTGTGTTTTACTAATATAGAAGTTGAAATTACAGAGGAGACCTTAGACATCAAATGACTAGCTTAAGTCTTTCAATAAAATCATTACCTGATTTTCTGTGTATTTTATTTCCCTTGGGGTCCAATCAACCCCAAAATATGGCAAGAGGCAGGATTTATACGAGTACCTATCTAGGGCGAGGCAGATGTCACAACCTAAGGTGTCTTTAGGGCCTGACACGGGGACGAGCATTGCAGTAATACTTGTTTTCCTCATTAAATGTTCAGTATATGTTTGTGTGGAGCCAACTGTACTTTTCCTGATAGCCAATGTTTAGATTTGTGACAGATTTTTTAGACATACACAGCAATACGCGTTGGTATTGTATATGACTTTGACTTTTAATTTTGTTGAAGTTATGTTTCCTGTCTGTAGCTACGTGTGCACCGACGGAGTTCACCTGCAGTGACGGCTCGTGTGCTGCGAATGAAGAAAGGTGTCCTACTACGATTGCCCCCCAACACTACTACCGCCACTCCTCCTCCTGGTGAGTGATGTCATTCCCTTCTCTTAGTAGAGGAGCATATGTCACAAAATATCACCTCGTGGGATTTTTAAGGAAGGGAAGGAGTGACTACCTGGAATACATTGGTAATATGGTCTACTACAACGTACTACCAGGTGTTTTGCCGAAAAATGTGGCAGAGGCTCTCTGTGACGTCATCAATCCAAGATGGTCGTCACTATGCATATGCCCTTAGATTTTCATCAATAACTCATTTTAGAGTTAACCTAGGAAAAAAATCATCAATAATGATTTATTCAAAATAAAAAAACAAACAAAAAAGTATAGGTGTTTTATTTTCCTAAATTCAACAGTTTACGAGTTATACCCATTTTTTTTTAATTACCACTGTATACATTTTATTTCCCTTGCATTTCCATTAATTAATAGCTGCCATCAGCATTATCATATGAAAAATGTGATTCAAAATATTTTGTTCGCCCTATAATTAAAACATAGCACACAACAGCTTTTTTTTTTTTTACAATCATCTCCTACAGTGTTGTCATATATGGCTACAATCAGCGGATAAGACAACATTTGTCTCCTGTCATTCATATACAAGTACTTATTGTGTCTCCAGAAATATAAGATATAAATGTGTTCCATGCTCATAATTGTTTTTCGGGATATATTACTAACTGTGGATTCTGGAAGAGCAACAGTCGGTGTACCCTAAAGATGAAACAGAAATTCTTTCTCCTGATGCTGCAGATAAACCAATAGTGTCAAATCAAACTAGATCCAGATCATATACTGTCGCTGTGCTTGATGGAATGGCAGA
The DNA here is from genome assembly GCF_024679095.1 of Eriocheir sinensis. NCBI lineage: Eukaryota > Metazoa > Arthropoda > Malacostraca > Decapoda > Varunidae > Eriocheir > Eriocheir sinensis. Next base: position 1,224,917 of record NW_026111676.1, read on the forward strand.
ATTACAAAACTGAAAAAGACACCAAATATGAAGACATGCCATGATTTAGCTATTGAATTTTGCAGCAAATTAGATTCCACTTTGAAAAAGTATGATGAGACTCACTTAGTTTTTGACACCTACCTTGAAAATTCACTCAAAAACTCCATGCGGAGGAAAAGAGCTGGAAAAACAACACCTGTGATGTTTAAGATAACTGATAGCACTAACATTACAAACATTAGTATGAGAACCCTTTTATCCCATTCTAAAACTAAAGATGAGTTAACAGCATATCTCTCAGATAAGGCAATAGTTTTTGCACAGAAGATGAAAAGAAATCTGGTAGCTAGTTGGAGAAATGAAGCAAAGACAGCAGAGGAAAAGGATGTAACAGCTTTGAAGAGTACCCACGAGGAGGCAGATACGAAAATAATTCTTCATTGCCTTTATGCCTCGCATCATGGTGCCACTACTCTCCATATTTTTTCACCGGACACTGATGTTTTTATACTTTCAATCTGGTGGTCAGGAATGTTCCCATCTGATACAATGTTTGTGACAGGTGTTGGACTAAATAGAAGAATGATAGATGTCAACCGTGTGTCTTCTTGCTTGGGCTCAGAGAAGATAATGGCATTATTGGGTCTCCACGCACTGTCCGGATGTGACGTTACTGGGTGTTTAGCAAGGAAAGGCAAAGCATCTTTCTGGAAGGCCTTCGAGACTTCAGATGCAGATGCCCTTGCTTCTCTTGGAAAACTTGGATGCCCAGAAGAGTTTACAAAGGATGATGAGCACTTGATCGAGAAATTTATTTGTCAGGTCTATCTGCCGGGAACAAAGATTTCTGACATCGGTGAACTCCGTTGGTACATGTTTACCAAGAAAGACAAACAAAATGAAAACCTACCCCCAACAAGAGCAGCTTTAACACCATATATTTCAAGAGCTAATTGCCAAGTGTTAGAGTGGAAGCGTGCTGATCGACCACATCCAAATTTACCAGACCCATTGCATTTTGGATGGGAAATGACAGGGCAAAGTTACACCCCAGTTACATGTCTCCTTCCTTGTGCACCAGACTCGGTCATTCAGCTAGTAAGATGCTCCTGTCTCAAGGGACAATGTGCTGTGAACTGCAAATGTCGTACTCATTCACTGGTATGTACAGAACTGTGCAGGTGTGGTGGCGATGAAAAGTTATGCACGAACAATGAAAATGAAAATAAAAACCTTCTCATTGAATCTGATGATGAGCTGTAAAACATTAAGAAATATATATATATATATATATATATATATATATATATATATATATATATATATATATATATATATATATATATATATATATATATATATATATATATATATATATATATATATATATATATATATATATATATATTAACATACGTTTGTTTTAGTTTGATACATACACTCTTGTATGAAAATTGGAAACGCTAAAGTTTTTTTTTTTTAGGGTATGAAAAATTCCTTATATGTTTTATTTTGAATGGTCAACAAATTATGCTTTACCCGTATTTTTTTATGCTATTCTGTGTTGCACCCATTCACTGGTATGTTCAGAACTGTTTGTGTGCATTAGTGATGAAAATCTATATAAGATCAATTAAAGTAAGGATTAAATCAACCTCAGTGAATTTGATGATGAGCTTTAAAATGCAATCAAGTTGACTTCATAGAATTCCTTTATTTGAGTTACACTGGAAATCCTATGTTTAATTCTCATTTAAAATGTGAAAATTTACTCATAAATTGATTTTTATGTTCAACAAATTTCTTTCTGTTAATATATTCCACATGACAACTCTAATGTCAGGTACTAAGGGAAATTCAGTGAGGTGTAGAATATTGTAATGTGGAAAATTTACTAAATTGGTTATAGCTCGTAAACTATAATATATATATGAAAAAACTGACTCTATACTATTATGTTTGTTTTTGTATGCCAAACAAATCATTACTGTGGAAATATTTTCATAGAACCACCCCGAAATGAGTTATAGATGAAAATGTGATAGCATCTACATAGCGGCGACCATCTTGGATTGATGACGTCATACAAGGCTTTTGCCACAATTTCAGCCCAAACACCTGACAGTACGTCATATTAGACCATATCAGCAATGTATTCCAGGTAGTCATTCCTTCCCTTCATCCAAAATCCCACGAGCTTACATAAGCTCCTCTACTATCTCCTGGTTGCTCATTGAATCCCCGCTCTGCTCCCACCTCACTGTGTGCTGTGTGTGTAAAGCTAATTGTACTTTTCCTGAGAGTTAATTTGTTTAGATTGGTGATTTCGACTTTTTAGGCTTACACGGCAATATGCGTTGGTGTTGTGTATCATTGTGACTTTTGATTTGTTGAAGTTATTTTTTCCTGAGTAGCTACGTGTGCACCGTCGCAAGTCGACTGCGGTGGCGGTCTTTGTGCTGCGGATAAAGACAACTGTCCCACTACCGCTACCACACCCAGTACCACCACCACCACCACAACTCCTACTACTACTACTACTACTACTACTACTACTACGTGTGCACCGTCGCAAGTCGACTGCGGTGGGGGCCTTTGTGCTGCGGATAAATAAAATTGTCCGTCTACTACACCCACCACCAATACTACTACTGCTACTACTAATTCTACTACTACCACACCCACCACAACTACTACTACTACCACACCCGCCACAACTTCTACTACTACGGCTACCACTCCCACCACCATATCCACGACTACTCCTCGTGGTGAGTAATGTTATTATTACATTTTCTCCTTGTTGCTCATTGAACCCCTGCCCTCCGCCTGCTGAATGAGTGCTATTACGCAGGGTGTGGCGCGGGCCAGTGGCAGTGTAGAGACGGTGGCTACATCAGTGAAAAGGACCGCTGCGATGGTTGCGTCCACTGCAGGGACGGCTCGGATGAGGAAGGCTGTCGACCTAGTGAGTAGCAAAGACCGTGTGACCGTGCACTAAGGCGGCCTGCTGAGCAGTGACCTTCAAACTTCTCCTACTGTGACGCCGACTCTCTTTTAAGACCTGCAACCCCTCCCAGTGAATCCATCGTCATGGTTGTAGTTCTCTTCCTCTTCTTTTTTTCTTTGGTTTATTCCGATTATCAATTTTATTGTTTTTATCATTATTGATTATTATTACCTCCGCCAACGGGTTGGAAGGTGATATTTTCGGTCCGGTCAGTATGTTTATGTATTTGTTTGTTCGTTAACAGTCTCCTGAGCACAATTTTGCGGATATCTCATCCAATTTTTCAGGGAAGCTTCGCGTTCATCCAGAATAGAACGAATTAAATTTTTTGTCAAAGGTCAAAGTTCAAGGTCAAGGTCGCAAAAAACGTCATTGGCCATAACTTCGGTTCTCGTCATCGTAGAGACTTCCGACTTGGTTCATATTTTAGCTCATGGAAAGACGCACCTTGCATGGCCTTGACCTTGACCTCTAACCTTGACCTAAAAAAAGTTCGACCAAGGTCAAAGTTTCCGAAAAATAGAATTTCATCAAATGCTTCCATAAGATGCACCTCGTCCATCCAGAATAGAACCCATTAAATCTTTTATGTCAAAGGTCAAGGTCGCACAAAATGTCAGATTGGCCATAACTTCTGTTCTCGTCATCGTAGAGACTTCAGACTTGGTTCATATTTTAGCTCATGGAATGACGCACCTTGCATGGCCTTAACCTTAACCTTTGACCTTGACCTCCAAAAGTTCGGCCAAGGTCAAAGTTTCCAAAAAAAAAAAATCATCAAATTTCGAAACAAATGCTTCCACATGATGCATAGGCTCACAGTTGATGCCCATACCAATTTTCAGGACAATCTTTGGCGGAGGTGTGCACTCTACGAGTGCTATGCGTCTAGTTATTGTTATTATTTCGCAGTTTCTCTTATTATTTGTATCACGAATAATATTAACATAATTATTGTATTTCTACTATTTTAACTACTGCTACTGCTACTACTACTACTACTACTACTACTATTGATACTACTACTACTGCTACTACTACTACTACTACTACTATTACTACAACTACTACTACTACTACTACTACTACTACTACTACTACTACTACTACTACTACTACTACTACTACTACTACTACTACTACTACTACTACTACTGCTACTACTACTACTACTACTACTACTACTACTACTACTACTACTCCTACTCCTACTACTACTACTACTACTACTACTACTACTACTACTACTACTACTACTACTGCTACTATTACTACTACTGCTACTAGTACTACTACCACTTCTACTTTTTTTTTTTTTTACAACAAAGGGCAAAAAAAAAATAATAATAATAAAAAAAGCCCGCTAATCGCTGTTCCTAAAAAAGAAACAAAAGAGGTGGCCGAAAGGAAGATCAAATACGGGAGGAGAGGTGTCCTGATACCCTCCTCTTGAAAGAGTTCAAGTCGTAGGCAGGAGGAAATACAGATGAAGGAAGATTGTTCCAGAGTTTACCAGCGTGAGGGATGAAAGAGTGAAGATGCTGGTTAACTCTTGCATAAGGGGTTTGGACAGTATAGGGATGAGCATGAGTAGAAAGTCGAGTGCAGCGAGGCCGCGGGAGGGGGGGAGGCATGCAGTTAGCAAGTTCAGAAGAGCAGTCAGCGTGGAAATATCGATGGAAGATAGAAAGAGAGGCAACATTGCGGCGGAATTTAAGAGGTAGAAGACTATCAGTATGAGGAGGAGAGCTGATGAGACGAAGAGCCTTAGCCTCCACTCTGTCCAGAAGAGCTGTGTGTGGAGCCCCCACACATGAGATGCATACTCCATACGAGGGCGGACAAGGCCCCTGTATATGGACAGCAACTGTGCAGGGGAGAAGAACTGGCGGAGACGGTACAGAACGCCCAGCCTCGAGGAAGCTCATTTTGTAAGAGATGAGATATGAAGTTTCCAGTTGAGATTTTGAGTTAAAGATAGACCGAGGATGTTTAGTGTTGAAGAAGGTGACAGCTGAGTGTTGTCGAAGATTAGGGGATAGGTGTTTGGAAGATTGTGTCGAGTGGATAGGTGGAGAAACTGTGTTTTTGAGGCGTTGAAGGACACCAGATTCTTCTTGCCACAATCGGAAATAATAGTAAGGTCTGAGGCTAAGCGTTCTGCAGCCGCCAGCCTTGAGTCGTTAAGTTCCTGAAGGGTGGGTCTTCTATTAAAAGAAGTTGAGTAATGCAGAGTGGAATCATCGGCGTAGGAATGGATAGGACAGTTCGTTTTGGAAAGAAGATCATCAATGAACAACAGAAAAAGAGTGGGAGATAGGACAGAACCCTGTGGGACACCACTGTTAATAGATTTAGGAGAAGAACAGTGACCGTCTACCACGGCAGAAATAGAACGGTCAGAAAGGAAACTGGAGATAAAGGTACAGAGAGAAGGATAGAAACCGTAGGAGGGTAGTTTAGAAAGCAAAGATTTGTGCCAGACCCTATCAAAAGCTTTTGATATGTCCAGCGCAATAGCAAAAGTTTCACCGAAACGGCTAAGAGAGGATGACCAAGAGTCAGTTAAGAAGGCTAGGAGATCACCAGTAGAACGCCCCTTGCGGAACCCATACTGGCGATCAGATAGAAGGTCAGAGGTGGAAAGGTGCTTTTGAATCTCCCGGTTAAGGATTGATTCAAAAGCTTTAGATAGACAAGAAAGTAAAGCTATAGGACGGTAGTTTGAGGGATTGGAGCGGTCACCCTTCTTAGGTACAGGCTGTATGAAGGCATACTTCCAGCAAGAAGGAAAGGTAGATGTTGACAGGCAGAGGCGAAAGAGTTTGACCAGGCAGGGTGACAGCACGGAGGCACAGTTTTTAAGGACAATAGGAGGCACTCCATCAGGTCCATAAGCCTTTTGAAGATTGAGGCCAGAGAGGGCATAGAAAACACAATTTTGAAGAATCTTTATAACAGGCATAAAGGAGTCAGAGGGGGGATGAGTAGGAGGAATATGCCCAGAATCGTCCAGAGTTGAGTTTTTAGAAAAAAGTTTGAGAGAGGAGTTCAGCCTTAGAGATAGATGAGACGGCAGTGTTGCCGTCAGGACTGAGGAGTGGAGGGAAAGATGAAGAAGTGAAGTTGGAGGATAAGTTTTTGGCTAGATGCCAGAAGTCACGGGAAGAGTTAGAGAAAGCAAGGTTTTGACATTTTCTATTAATGAAAGAATTTTTGGTTAGTCGGAGAATAGATTTGGCACGATTTCGGGCAGAAATGTAAAGTTCATAATTAGCATTAGTTTGAAGGCTTTGGTATCTTTTGTGAGCTACCTCTCTATCATTGACAGCACGAGAACAAGCGTGATTAAACCAAGGCTTTTTAGCGTGAGGAGTAGAGAAAGAACGAGGAATGTATGCCTCCATTCCAGAGACAATCACCTCTGTGATGCGCTGAGCACACACAGAGGGGTCTCTATCCTGGAAGCAATAATCATTCCACGGGAAATCGGAAAAGTACATCCTCAGGTCGTCCCACCGAGCTGAAGCAAAATGCCAGAAGCATCGCCTCTTCGGTGGGTCCAGAGGATGTACAGGAGCGATAGGACAGGATGCAGAAATAAGATTGTGAGATTTCAGCGAAGGGAGAGTGGGTCAAGATGTGCTCCACTTTAGAATTCAAATAGTTAAAGAATTTTACATAGTTAGTAGAATTAGGTGAGAGATATACAGCATATATGTATTCAGTAATAGAATGACAATGAAGTGTAAGCCAAATGGTGCAAAATACTGAAGAGTCAAGGTCGTGGGCACGAGAGCAAGTGATGTTGCGCACGTAGGCGCAACATCCAGCTTTGGATTGAAATTTATGATAGAAATAGTAGGAGGGAGCAGAGAAGAGATTGCTGTTAGGAGCCTCAGAGACCTGTGTTTCGGTGAGGAAGAGAAGGTGAGGTTTAGAGGAGGAGAGATGGAATTCTACATAATGAAAATTAGAACGAAGACCGCGAATGTTGCAGAAATTGAGAAGAAAGAGGTTCGAGGAGTTATCAAGACTACTACTACTACTACTACTACTGCTACTACTACTACTACTACTACTACTACTACTACTACTGCTAATACTATTACGTCTCAGAGCACTGCCGCCACTGGGAGTTCAGGTGCCGGGATGGTTCGTGTATCAACAAACGATTACACTGCAACGGCTGCCGAGACTGCCGCGATGGCTCAGACGAGTGGCACTGCAGACTATACTGGTTCTGGCCGCGGCCATGGCACCACGATACTACAGACACACGCAGACATACACTGGTTACATATATTGGTTGTGTTCTACATATTGCCTTCGTATTGTATAGACTACCTTTGCAAATAGGCCCCTCACCATTAACCGTTTGGTGGTCATTACTGGCCAGTCCAGAAGCCTTGCAAGTAATGGATGTATGTATATACTTATTGGAGTGTTTGTGATTTATTGTTCTCATAAATGTAAGGTGTGTTTGTCAGGGATTCATTACTCTTCCTCTCATTCTCAGGGCGGAACATATGTTCTGCACCCAACCCAATATGTAAGGCACTGCTGTAAGCCGAAAGCAACCCATCCCATCAGGACACTTGACGGAGAGGCACTACTTGGCCCAACGGAGGCAGTGTGTGGAGGCATGAACAGGGGCCACCGCTCTAGACACGGCTAAGGGAGGAGACACTTCTGTAAGCCGTAAGCAACCCACCCCATCAGGACACTTGACGGAGAAACACTACTTGGCCCGACGGATGCGGTGTGTGGAGGCAGGTGGGGAGGCCTTGGGAAGATGATGAACTGCTCTGTAGTGCCGGTGTAGCGGACCAGACACTCCCCCGGAGGATAAGTTTCCAAAGTAGCAACAACGGCTGACTCCTTAAGGCACAAGACCCAAAACAAGATATATCTGTGCGACCTACAGTGCTTGATGTGTTCTCCAGACCGTATACCGCAGTCAGTCCGCTAATCAGTCCTCAGTTCACTCAGCGTCAAGGTACAGTGTACACACAAAGTATGGCACTGTAACATGAGTCTCTGCTGACTGGACGCGATGGCCCATTGTTTCATTCACTTCTCGGCAGTGTGGTTGAGTGGTTACCATGCGGGCCCCGCATTCAAGACGTTCTGGACGACGCGGGTTCGAATCCGGCCGCTACCATCTGGGATTTTTCAGTCACCCCGACTGGCCTAAGACTACCCACATGCTATCCTGAAGACCACCCATCAACCCGGACTCTAGAAGAAACCGTTCAAGTGACTCAAGAATGAATTCGGAGGGGCAGCATGAGCCAAGAATAAAAATGGCGCCAATATAAAAATTACCTGAGCCATGAAGCACTTGGGCTGGCCACCAGGCCCCTGAAGAATTCCTACCGACGCTATAGGCTAACACTTACAAAAAAATCTGAGGTCTTTGGGGTTCAGGAGATATGAAAATGGCAGCGGGCTTTTTTTTTATCTTCCTGACCTGCCTTTTTTGCTGTAAAAAAAATCTTTAGCAACTCCCATCGTCTGGGGCGTGGGGGCCGCGCATGCGCAATTGTTGGTGTGGGAACTTCTTGCCCGCCACAACGGTTGTAGTATTTTGAGTGACCTAAGAAGGATCATGTTTGGGGGCCAGTCGTGTACTCCGTCCTGTATTTATTGGGGTAATTGCATTATATGAAAGTGTCACATCTCAATAAAATAACGATTTTTTCAAAGAATGTACTGAGGGTTCCCTGCTTCCCTGGGTTCTCCAAATGATTCTGTCCACTGTTAGAACTTTAGAACTTTTTACTGCACACTTTGCAGGAGCAGCGTCTACTGCCTTTTTGTTGCTTTTTCTTCCCCCTGAGCTGCTTCCTCTCCTTATAAAAAAAAAAGTAGGTGCCTGCGTCCCTTACACATGTTTGGCTGTAGTTCTCTCTCTAATGAACTGTTCCTGGCATGCCATTTATCTGTAGCCTTTATCAGCATTATCGTGGTTTTATTTAAACAGCTGTTGGTGTATTGTAAGTAATATTAATAAAAACACAGACTGACTTGCACGATCACCTAACAAGCGAGTGTGACAACCTAGCTTCGATGCTCCACAAGTGACGAGTGGACGGAAACACCAAAACATGGCGACGTCACCGGTGCAGGAATGTTTCTGGTCATGTTTTGCTTCGTGAGATCAAGGAGGATATTAAGTGTTTGACATATTTGATTACTGATATATACAGCTTGGTTTTATCTGATAACACACACACACACACACACACACACAGACACTCAAATGTCTCTGGCATTGAGTCACACATTCCACGAACTTTATCTACTACTCATGCTAAAAATCCTTGTTTTAATCAAGCTTGTTCTCGTGCTATTAAAGATAGAAAAGCAGCTCACAAACGGTACCAGAGCCTTCGCACTCCCGCTAATCACGATCTGTACATTTCTGCCCGGAGTCGTGCCAAATCTATTCTCCGACTTACCAAAAACACTTTCAAAAATAGAAAGTGCCGCATTCCTGCTTCTTCTAATTATTCCAGGGACTTCTAGCACCTAGATAAAAATATCTTCTCCAATTTCACTTCGTCATTTTTTTATGGAGTTTTCCAGCAGAAGGAATAAAAGAATGAAGATGCTGGTGAAATCTTGTAAAAAGAGATTTAGAAAGAATAAGGATGAGCAAAAGTGGAAAATCGTGTGCAGCTGGACCACGGGAGGTGGGGAGGCATACAGTTAGCAAGGTCAAAAGAGCAGTCAGCATGAAAATATCGATATAAGATGGGAAGAGATGCAACACTGCGGCGGAATTCATGAGGTAGAAGACTACCGGTAAGAGGAGGGGAGTTGATGAGTCGAAGAAGCTTTGACTCCACTCTGTCTAGCAGAGCTGTATGTGTGCAGCCATTACACATTATAAGATACATACTCCATACAAGGGCGGACAAGCCCTCTGTCTATGGGAAGCATCTGGTAGGTGGAAAAGAACTGGCAGAGACGATACAGAATGGCCAGTGAGTTAAGGACAGACCGAGAATGTTTATTGTTGGAGGTGCTAACTTTTTGTTGCCGAAAACTACGGATAGGTATTTTGAAGATTTGTCGAGTTGACCGTGGAGAATTTGAGCTTTTGAGGCATTGAAGGATACCAAGTTCTTTCCCCTCCATTCAGAATTGATAGTAAGATCTGAGGATAAGCGTTCTGCAGCGTCCAGCTGAGAGTCATGTAATTACTGTATGGAGGGTCATGCGTTGAAAGATGTTGAGTAATGCAAGTCATTAGCGTAGGAGTGGCTAAGTTTTTTTTTATCCCTATGACGCCGGTAGGTTTCTTGGGGGCCTAATGGTCGTCCCCAGACTGTTATGGCGCAGACAAGTGTTTATAGTGGCGCCATCCTGCTTGGGTCATCCTGCCCTCCGGAACTCAACTCAGATCCTACTTTAAGAGAGAATCAAAAGTTCAGGTTGATAGGTGATCAGTTGATAGGTGGTCTTCAGGACAGTATGTGGACAATCTTAGGCCATTCGTCGGTGACAGAGAAATCTAAAAAAAGCTTTGAGCGGCGGGCGGTACGCAAACCCGGGTACTCTTAGACACGGCACCCGCACGCTAACCACTCAGCCACCGCCTCCTCTTGAAATGGTTATTAATGGACAACAGAAAGAGAGTCGGAGATATAACTGTGTTCCTTGGGGCACCACTGTTGAAAGGTTTAGGAGCAGAACAGTGTAAGTCTATCACAGCAGTGAGAGATCGTCCAGAAAGAAAATTGGAGATAAAAGTACATAGAGAGGGATAGAGTCAGTAGCAGGGTAGTTTACGTAGAAAGCAAACATGTGTGCCAAAGTCAGTCAAAAGCTTTCGAGATGTCTAATGCTACAGCAGAAGTTCCACCAAAACGGCTAAGATAGGATAACCAGGAGTCAGTTAGGAATGCAAGAAGATCACCGGTAGAGGATCCCTTGCGGAACCCATACTGGCGATCAGACAGGTCAAAAGTTGATAGTTGCTGAAGAATTTCCTTGTCAAGGATTCAATAAAAAGCTTTCGAAAGACAGAAAAAGTAGAGCTATAAGACGGTAGTTTGAGGGATCGGAACGGTCACCCTTCTTAGGCACAAGCTGTATGCAGGAGTACTCCCTGCAGGAAGGAAAGGTAGATGTTGAAAGGCAGAGATGAAAGAGTCAGATCAGGCAGGGTGTCAGCACGGAAACACAGATTTTAAGAACAATAGGAGGCACCCCATCGGGTCTATAAGCCTTCTGAGTGTTGAGGCCAGAGAGGGCATAGAAAACATCGCTCTTAAGGATTTAAACAAGAAGTATAGTGGAGTCAGAGGTGGGTGAGTACGAGGAATATGCCCTGAATCGCGCAAAGTGAAATTTTATTTTTGAGGAGAGCAAAGTTGTAGGCTTGTCCACCAGGCTGGTCAGTGAAAGCGTATGAAAGCTAAAGCTGATGGTTAAAACTGGAACCCCATAAGATGGAGATATAAATGAAGGGAGAGTGAGTCAAGATGTGCTCCACTTAAGATTTCATATAGTCAAAGAACTTTACATAGCTGGTAGAGTTAGGTGAGACATAGACAGCACAGATGTATTTAATAATAGAATGACAATGATGTCTTAGCCAGATAGCAAAAAAATTCTGAAGAATCAAAGTCGTGGGCACGTGAGGATGTGATGTTGTAACGCAGATCCAACCTTGGATTTAGATTTAGTATATAAATAGTAGTAGGAAATATAGTAAAGATTACTGCTAGTAGCCTCAGAAACCTGGGTTTTGATGAGGAAGAAAAGGGGAGGTTTAGAGGAGGAGAGATGGTGCTCCACAAAACGGAAAATAGTACAAAGACCGCGAATGTTGCAAAAGTTGATGAAGAGAAAGTCGGAAGAGTATCAAGACACCTCTTTGGTCTAGAGCCAGGAGTGAATTATTCATGACATCCTTGCATTGCATTAATCCCCCAGCTGAATAGTCACCGTGGGCGCCCGAAAACGCCCTAACCGCCGCCATGTTCAGCAACATTTTCATGGGTCTTTGGCCAAAGTTGCAAGACAATTTGTTAAAGACAAAATATGATAACGTAAAAGCCAAAATAAAGAACGAAATAACTACATGTGAATCACCAAGATGGTTCTCCAGACACCTGTCACACCTTTTACTCTTTTCATAATTTCAACACCTGTCTTTATCTAAAACCCTTCTTTCCTGTCCATTTTTTTCTTCACAATTTCAAAACTCGTCTTTATCTTAAACCCTTCTTTCCCCTCCACATTTTTTTTTCGTAATTTCAAGACTCCATCTATAACCCTTCTTTCCTCCCCATCCTTTTTTTTATGATTTCAAAACTCGTCTTTCCCTACAACCCTTCTTATCTGTCCCCTTTCCTTCTCTCTCTGTTCCCCTGAGCAGCCACCTTTTCTCTAAAAATAAAAAATAAATATATATTGCACACCCCTTTGGTCTGATCGTCTTTTTCTGACTCACAGCTCTCAGCCCTGTCACCGAGTCATCCTCCCATAAATCACTGGCGCTTTCCTGTGTCTTATCTTTTTACTCCTATCTCATCTTACCAAAGACTTCTGACGTCTGGCACATAATTAGTTTTTTATTAGCTAACTCGAGCCATCTGCACACTTCCCCCTACACACCTTCCAGCCCCAATTTTGTCATCCTCAGCAGGTTTGTTAGCTTTACCAGGTCACTTGATAACATATCTTTGACTTGTTACCTTAAATATTTTCAGCCAACAGATCCCTAATTCGTTTCCTCAGACTGCTTCAGCTTAGGAACTGGTCTTGTAACTATTAATTTTAACTTAAAAGGTTCTGGAGTCGTCGACGGCGTGCTAATGGCGGCAGCGTTTTATTGATTTTGCAACAGCCAGGGATCGCTTATCATTAATACTTGCTTCCTGTTGGTTATCACGTCTCACTGATAAGTAACCACATCGATAGGAACACGTCATATTCGGTGTATTTCCTGCCTCTTATCACCTCCTACGCCTTAATCTTACTTTTTTGTCATTGCCTAGATAACCCGTTCTTTATGCATTCCGTGCCTATACCCATTTCAAAATGGCGGAAGTCGTGGCCTTACATATACGCCCAGAGCCACCCTGAGCCACGCTACTTTGTTCCGCTCGGCCCCAGCGTGCGGGTCCCGTGTGTGTCAGAGGAGGCAAAGAAGCTCACCCCCCAGCCGCCGCCATGCCGCCGCTGCGTTCCCTGGTGGTGGTCCTGCTGCTCGCCGCCTCCCTCGCCCACTCTCTGCCTCAGGTAGACCAGAGACATGCGAGCATTAGGGACAATGAGCAGAACCTAGGAAGCGCTACAGACCGTCACAGTTCTGAGGGAGAACGCGGATGTCACACTCGCCATTGGCTTCAAAATTTGAGACAATCCTGAGTAGAGGAGTCTGAGGGGATGCCCACATAGCTCATGGGTTTAGGAAGGCGATAGATCGTGGCACAAGTTACTTGGTATGGGAAGGGGACCTGCAGGGTTATTTAAGCGTGTTTAATACACAGCAACTAACAGCAATCCTTGCGATGTCCCAAAGTATTTTTTTTTTTTTTACATCCCCGCCTATAGAGCCGGCAGGCTTTCTTCAGGGGGCCAGATGGTCGGCCCAAGCCCGTCGTGGCGCAGGCAATTTTTTTATAGTGGCGCCAATTATGCTTGGCTCATGCTGCCCCCCCGGAACTCATTCTTGATTCACTGGACGGTTTCTTCTAGAGTCCGGGTTGATGGGTGGTCTTATGGACAGGATGTGCGTAGTCTTAGGCTACTCGGCGGTGACTGAAAAATCCCAGGTGGGGATTCGAACCGACGTTGTCCATGGCATGGTGAATGTGAGCCTAGCACGCTAAGCACTCAGCCACCACCTACCCATGTATAGCATTTGAGCAGATATTTTGAACGTATGGTGTTGGGACGAGACTTGGGACAAAGTGTCGCTTCATTGAACACGAATTGACAACAAAAACTTCAGAAAACTCGTAAAATCAACTTAAAATCTTAACCATAAACTGGGAAAAAAATATCAGACAAGTGTCACTGAAACTATTTGAGTTTGGAATAAATGGTTAATCTCTTTGTAACTAATACTGTTTTGCAAACCCCCAAGGTATATTAATAAATATGTGACCCTTGTTATTTTATCTGAATCGTTTTCTCTCGAGAAAAAAATGTAATAAAGAAACAGCTAATTGGTGATTATGCGATAGTTACCGCAATGGATAAAACGCAACACACGAACTATTTCTCGCAGTTAAAGTTCATTACATCGGGACAAAAATCATGTATACATATTAAGCAAATTCATATGCATATAAAAAAGGACATACTCTTTCATTTACCGTTCTGATACGTAATAAGATTAGATAAAGATTGCCTTAAATTATCACAATGCTGAGGAAGTCTTTAACTCTAAATCTACTCAAAGAAAAATCAAGTTGATTCTTTTTGGTATGAAAACTCAATTATCATGTTAGGACAGCTTGTTGGGAGGGTGGGTCAACCCCAAGGATTCATCGGTAGTACGAAGAATTCCAATTCTCCTTCAATATGATTACTAGCGACCTTCTTCTAACTCCGCCACCAAATGGTCTGAAAACAAAACACGCCCACCGTGGTGACAGTGAACACGGAGACGACATCTGAATGATCGGTGTTGCTCAGAGGTACCACCGGGAAAGGTGTCGTAGGGTGGGAGAGGCAATATGCCCCGGGGTATACTCCCGTGAACTGACATATTTAACGAGGGACAGGAAAATGTATGCGTAGTCTCCTACATTTATTTTTGACGCCATTTTTTTTCGTGTGTGTGTGTGTGTGTGTGTGTGTGTGTGTGTGTGTGTGTGTGTGTGTTATCACGCATCTACACGAGTCCTCTATGTCTCACTCTCCTCTCTCCCATTACATGGTCAGGATGACCCGAGCCGAAACTTAGACTTTACTTTTGCGGACAAGACGAGGGTGCTGGCCAGCAGGGTGTCAGGCCGTGACCTGACGCGACCTCGGCGACAATCTTCGTCAAGCAGGCTCGTGGACTACCAAGGAGGCTCAGGAAAGCTGGAGTACAAGGACGAGAGAGACATGGACGAGCCTGGGACTGACTCGGGTGAGCTGGTTTGTTTGATTCTTGCCTTTATTGCAAAGTAAAAAGATGGGATGCATGTCAATGGTGGGCCATTCCCACATATGTTCTTTTGTAGATATAAGGGTAGGAACTTCTCCCTCAGCAGGAGAGGAACAACATGTCCGTTTTTTGTGTCATCATCATATCTTGTCACTCCACCACTGGCACCACTGGAGGGATCTTTCGTTTGCTTCCAGGAGATCTTGGTTGGAGCAGCTTGGGCCCAACACGCAGCCTCGGAGAATATGTTCCATTGTTTGATTGGGGTCACCACAGGGGCAGGCTGCGCTAGCCGCCAGTCCCCACCTCTGAAGGTTGCCGTTTGTCTTGCCAACTCCAGTCCTGGCACGGTTTAGGGTTACCCACTCTTTCCTGTTAAACGATGTTCCGTTCGGGAGGTTTTCAGATGGTGGGGGGAGTGGCCCATGTGGTGGAGTCCTACTAATCTCCATCCACTGCTCATGCCGATATTGAGTTGGTGTGCGTCCTTGTAGCCCTATAACAGTGGCGAAGCTCTTGCGTGAGACAAGCCTTCGCCGCATTTCTTGGTGACCATACAGTGGGTGTCGGTTGTCGGTCAATTGCTTGTCCCGCTCCTGCTTGGTGATGGCGTCACGTCTGATGGAGGGTGGCGCAATGCTTGCAAGGCTATATAGGGCCGGTAGTGGGGTCGACTTCAGGTTGCCTGTTATTATTCGGCAAGCCCGGTTTAATTCTGGGTCCACAGTTGTTGCATGGCAGGACCGTGCCCACACGGGGGCACAGTATTCCGCGGTGGAGTAGCACAGTGCCATGGCGGTTGTTTTTAGGGTTTGTGGGTTGGTTCCCCATGAAGAATTTGCAAGTTTTTGTAATAGGTTGTTTCGGGTTGCGACTTTTTCTTTAAGTTTCCTTGTGTGCTCTTTAAAAGACAATGTCCTATCCAGAGTCACACCCAGATATACAGGATACTTGGTGTTTTCAAGTGTTTTGTTTTCCCAAGTGACCTTGAGGCTTCTTTCTGCTTGGCTGTTGTTAAGATGGAATGTGCAGACTTGGGTTTTTCCTGGGTTGGCATCTAGAGCACAAAGAAAAATGCAAACGACACACTTCAATTTCCTTTTTCATCGCGTGAAAAGGATAAAGTTGTAACACACTTAGGGTTAGCAGAGCAAAATTTATATATCGTTTTCACATGTTGCAATTTATATGATTTAAAAAGGCCACGTAAAATACAATAGAAATCTAATTTATCTAGTACAACATTTTTTCTACCATATTGTTATTTTCATACCCTTCTCAATGTCCTTTACCTCCTTTATATATCCCTTTTAGACTTATTCCTTCCTTTGCCATCCTTACAGAACATATTTACTTCATCACATTTCTCTTACCTTTCCTTCGTCCCCGATATATTTACCCTTTTCTTCCCTTTTCTGACTCGCTGATTTAAGTACTTACCCTCCATGACTTGAAGTATTCATTCCTAACTTTCTTCACTTTTTCTTTTTTCCTTCCTTCCTCATATTTTTGCACTCTACCTACCCCATCTCATCCCATCCCTTCCATCTTTCAAAAAGCAGACTTCCCTCATCACATTTCACCCCATCTTTTTTTCCCTTTCCCCTCATCTTTACGTCTCGTTCATATGTTTATCGTCCTCATTATCTCGGTCTTCCTTCAATCATCTCTTCTACCTTTCCTTCTTCATCACATCCCTATTTTCGTTCCTTATATTTTTCCGCAGTCTTCCATGCTTCCTTCTTTGTCATATACGTCTATCATTATCTTCATCTATTTTTCACCTCCCTCTTGTCTTCCGTTCTTCTTTCTTCATCATATTTCTCTCTCCCTTCCATTCACCTGTTCGCCTTTCTTACGCTTCGCATCTTATCCCTTCTCTTCCCTTCCATATCTTACCTCCGCTTCCTTCTATCTCGCCGTCCATTAAACAGCACACGCCCAGAAGTAGATTACGCCCAGGTAGTTAGTTGCTCAGGTAGCCATCAGGTATTCAATACAACCAATTAGCCTGCTTAATGCCGTCGCCATTTCGGAGTAATATGAACACATTGTCTTCCTTGAGAAGCTGGAGAAGGAGGAGGACGAGGAGGAGGAGAAAGAGGAGGAGGAGAAAGAGAAGGAGGAGAAAGAGAAAGAGGAGAAAGAGAAGGAGGAGGAGAAAGAGGAGGAGGAGGAGGAGGAGGAGGAGGAGGAGGAAACATGGACGAGCAGACAGCAGAAAGCCTATTGGCTCATTGCGAGGGTGTCTGCTTTCAGTGATTTAATCAATCCGTCAGCCAGAAAAGTGTCCTGCGGGAAGGATTAAAGCACTATTGTACATATTTAGGAATATGTTCAGTTCACTCCCGACACAGCAGTGACGATCTATGTGATTCTTAAAGGAGATGATTGTTTCCACAGTGACTACTTCAGGAAGGCTGCTCCAGTGGCGGCCAATTCTGTTCGAGATATAACTCCTGCCGATATCCTTACTGAATCTCATTGCTTGAATTGTTTTACCGTTGTTTTTTGTTCTCGGGGCAGTTTGTATTGTGAAGAGTTTGAAGTGATCGATATTGCTGAACTTGTTCAGGGATATTTGAAGACTTGTTTAAGGTCTCCCCGCAATCGTCTTTTTTCCAACGTGAAAAAATTGAATCGCTTGAGTTATTCATTGTAAGGTTGCGTTCTCAATGATGGTATTATTTTCGTAGTGCGTCGCTGTACTCTCTCGAGTAATTTAATATCCTTCTTGTAATTAGGACACGAAGAATTGCACGGTGTATTCCAGGTGGGGCCTTACCAGTGAATTATACAAGGATAACATGACTCCCACATTCGAAGTTCCTCGCTATGAACCCGAGGAGGAGGAGGAGGAAAAGGAAGAAGATTGACAAAATAGAGAAGGGAAAAGAAGAAAGCATAAAGGAAGGAGGAGGAGGAGGAGGAGGAGGAGGAGGAGGAGGAGAAGGAAGAGGTGGAGGAGGAAGAGAAGCTGAGTGAGGAAAAGGAGGAGGATGAAAAGAAGAACATAAAAGAGTAATAGGAGGAACGAAAAGGAGACATCAGAAGAGGACACAAAAAACTTGCAAGCGGGAGAAAAAACGCAGCGAATGAAAAAAAAAAAAATATAACACCAAATGCTGAGCAAAAGTAACAAGCAGAACATAACAGTAAATGATGAGTCACCGCCACTGGAACAACCTTCCTTTGGACGACATTACTTCAGCTGTCGATGCTGTCACGGAACTCGCGAAGGAAGACACAGTTTATTTGATTTACGTGGGGACAAATGACGTTCAGTCTACTCAAACTTAGGCCCTACTATCAAAATACCGTCAAGTCAGTCGGCGTTACAAGACCAAGTCCCCTCACGTCATTGTCTCTGGAATTCTACCCAGAATCAGCGTTTACGCCGGCTTCAACAGCAAAGCGAGCAACATCAAAACTAGTCTGAAGGAAATTGGTGACGACGAAGGCGTGGCGTTTATAAATGCCTGGCACCACTTCTTTGAGCGCCCATACTTGTTTTGGAGCGATGGACTACCCCTGAATGAGTTTGGTTCGGCGCGTTTCGGGAGGCTTCTGGACGAGGCAGTGAAAGGCTTTCCGAAAAGCCTTTCAAAAATCCAGGAGAGTAAATGGGGCCGTAGATCCACCGTGGATGACCAGATAAATAAAAAGGGCAGTAAACCTAAGAAAAGGATTTATAATTTGATGAAAGAGAATGCCACGGCCGAAGCCCGCACACAGTACCACAACAGCCTTAGAGCTTGTCGCAGCCTTATTCAAAGTAGTAAACGCAACTATGAAAAGCAAATAGCGCGCGAAATTAAAACTAACTCCAAAGAAATTCGAAAAATAAAGTAAAATCCAATATTAGTCCCCTGACAGACGAGACTGGATCTGTAACTCAGGACAGTAAACAGATGGCCAGAATCCTCAACAGTAACTTCGCATCCGTATTCACAGTCGAGGACATCGAAACCATTCCCGAGGGCCCCGACCCGCCGAGTGAGATCACGCCCCTGGAAATTGACTCAATATGCGACGAAGAAGTAAAAAAGTACTTGGACAAACTCGACACGAACAAATCAACGGGACCCGACAGTTTGTCCCCGCGGTCATTAAAAAAGCTTAAACAACAAATACTTCAACCACTCACTAACATATTCAACCTGTCAGTTCAACTGAACAAGGTCCCGGAAGACTGGAAGATGGCGAACGTAACACCGATTTTCAAAAAAGGAGACAAAAGCGTTGCATTAAACTACAGGCCCATAAGTTTGACATCAGTGGCTGGAAAAATACTCGAAAAGATTATTAGAGACAAACTTGTTAAGTTTCTAGAATACAATAATATAATCTCCGACACCCAGCATGGGTCCAAAAACAAGCGCTCCTGCCTAACGAATTTATCAGACTTCTTCCAAGGTATATATAAGAACTGGGATGCCCACATCCCCAGTGATGTTATATACCTGGATTTTCAGAAAGCCTTCGACAAGGTACCGCACGAGCGACTCCTTAAGAAACTGCACTCGGCGGGCATTGGAGCCAATCTGATCGCGTGGATAAGAGATTGGCTCACCGACAGAAAACAACGAGTACTACTCAACGGACAGCCTTCCGATTGGCTTCCAGTCACTAGTGGAGTGCCTCAAGGGTCAGTGCTGGGACCCATCCTCTGTATCATATATATCAATGACCTAGAATCAGGACTGAAATCCACAATATCGAAATTTGCTAATGACACCAAGGTGGGTGGAAAGGCCCTCACAAAGACCGACTGTGAAATCATTCAGAAAGACCTCAATCACATTATCGAATGGTCTGAAAAATGGCAAATGTCTTTTAATGTTGACAAATGCAAAGTCATGCACATTGGGTCCCAAAATAGTAATCACACATACATCATGAATGGGAAACCTCTGCAGGCGATGGAGGAGGAAAAGGATTTTGGAGTCACTATCAGCAGTGACCTGAAACACGCGAATCACTGTAAAAAAGCATACAACAAAGCCAACACTATGCTCGGGTTCATAGCGAGGAACTTCGAGTGTAAAACACCAGACGTGATGCTATCCTTGTATAATTCCATGGTAAGACCGCACCTCGAGTATGCAGTACAGTTCTGGTCTCCTAATTACAGAAAGGACATTGCTTTATTGGAAAGGATTCAACGACGCGCCACAAAGATGATTCCAACTTTAAGGGCTCAACCGTACGAGGAACGACTCAAGCGACTCAATCTCTTTACATTGGAGAAAAAACGCCTACGAGGGGATATGATTCAAGTCTTCAAGTATCTAAAAAGTTCAATAACGTCGATTACTCCAATTTCTTTGAACTGCAAACCAACTCAAGAACTAGAAATAACGGTTAACCCATTCAGTCGAGTCGATGTAACAGACATTGGAAGGAGTTTATTTTCAAACCGAGTCATCCGCCACTGGAACAATCTTACCACAGAAGTAGTAAATGCGAATACCATCAACTCCTTCAAATATAGAATCAACTGTCATTTCGCTGCGTCGGGAGTAAACTGAATAACGAGGTGCTTTCATCTGCTCCTCAATATTGAGGTGCTTTCATCTGCTCATCAAGCCCCAAGCGGCGGTCGAGCAGATTAAATCACCCAAGCGGGCGACCTCGTAATGAGCCAATAGGCTTTTTGTTGCCTGCATTCCCATGTTTCCCATGAGAGCCCCAGGAAGCGAGGCAGAGGGGGAAGGTTGTTCAGTAAGTAAAACCGAGAAGTCCAGTTTACTCACCCTCGCCGGTGTCGCTACGGGGAACCTCTTCCGGATGAGACTACGTCACCTTCACTTCACCTTCCCGCTGTGCCCACGCCTTCCCTGCAGAGTAAACAAATAAACTTTTATATACCTGGAACACTCAATGATACCTGCGATATAAAAATAAACAAATGCCTTTCACGTATCTGGAACACTTACTGATGTCTATAATGATTTCAGAATGTTTTTAATAATTATTGTAATAATGAAGCATACAAGCACACCTTTCATATACCCCAAACTTTATGATACGACAATACCTTAAGGATATTAATAAACGAATGAATAAATAAACAGAACTTTCTTTTTATAACCCTGACAATACTGATAAACTAATATACAGAAGCTACATTAAGTATGACTTTGTCCACCAGCAGTGTTCACCTATACCTGTCACATAGAGGGCAATGGCCAGGTAAATCAAAGCAATATTCAAACAAAGCAATAACTAACAACAGCGGTAAGATAACGAGTGATTTAATACAGCGTTTTCAAATAAATAACGAAACATGGTGGATTTATTACACTGACAGAACTTCATAACATCCGCTATTATTGTTTGTACCTCCACCACCACCACGACCACCACCACCACGACCATCACAACAGTCCATACAAGAACCCACCAGCCCGACCACCACCACTACTACCACCACCACCACGACCATCACAACAGTCCATACAAGATCCCACCAGCCCGACCACCACCACCACTACCACCACCACCATTACTATACTACCACCACCATTACTACCACCACCACCACCATTACTACTACCACCACCACTACTACCACCACCACCACTATTACCACCCCCATTACAATTACCACCACCAAATGTTAGAATCGGTGCAGAGGAGGATGACTAAGATGATTCAGGGGTTGAGAAACTTGCCATACGAGGAAAGACTCAAACAGTTAAACTTGCATTCTCTAGAAAGGCGAAGGGTGCGTGGAGACATGATCGAGGTTTATAAATGGATGAAGGGCCTTAATAAGGGAGACATTCATAAGGTTTTGTTGGTAAGAGAACCGGGTAGGACACGAAGTAACGGGTTTAAACTGGATAAATTCAGATTCAACAGGGACAGAGGCAAAAATTGGTTTACTAACAGGGTGGTGGATGAGTGTAATATGCTTATCAGTAATGTGGTGAGTGCCAATACAATTGTCACATTCAAAAATAGACTAGATAAATTCATGGACAGCGATATTAGGTGGGGTTAGATACACGGGAGCTTAGGGTCAAAGGAGCTGCCTCGTACAGGCCTACCGGCCTCTTGCAGACTCCTGCGTTCTTATGTTCTTATGTTCTTATTACTGCTACCACCACCATCACAGTCTTCGGGCCCATATTCTCATGACACTAAGGAATCTCACAACCACTATTTTCTAACGCCACAAAAGAGAAGAGTCGGGATCTCATGAGTGTGTCCCACGTGCATGGTGCATGAGCCTCTGTCAAAATACTACTAGGCTCATGAAACTACCCATGGAAATACCCCCAAAACAACCTCTACCAAAGCCTTGCAAAATATAAGTGTGTGAGCCCCCAAATGTTTGAGAATATGCTCCTCACCACGACCATCACCTTTACTACCCTCATTACTGCCCTCAAGCACTGGAAAATAACCACTTCCGGGATCGTGATATATGTGAGTCAGTATCTAACACCCGTAATCATGCACTTGAGAGAATCGGTCGTCCATTTATGAATATTCGCTGCTCCAGCCCCGTGACCGCCTGCTTAAGGGTGCTGCAAAGAAGCCTTGGCGGGGTCGCGGTGGGACATGTGGCCTGCATGTTTCTACTTTAATAAGAAGTTAGTCAGGTTGGGCAGAGCGGTTTCTGCAGACCTACTACTATGTGTTTCTCCATACTGATGAATGAATGAATCAGATTTTCATAAAGTGCTTCCTAAATGTACTCCCCACATGATTAATAAATGTTCCACTCGGTCATACATTTGTGTAACGTGAGACACATGACTTCATGGCGGACCTGTTCAACATTGTAAAGGTTTGTATGACATGAAAATCTATGCGGTGTCCATATTTAAGGCTTTTCAAAACACATTATTTGCATAAAAACTATGTAGGAAAAGTTAGCATTATGTGGTTATAAGGGGCAGCAACAGTAATAGTAATATAACTAAGTATGTTAATACGATGAAACACACACACACACACACACACACACACACACACACACACACACACACACACACACACACACACACACATGCACTCACACATTCATATAATTTTTCCTTTTTTTACGATCGAGGAAAACGGGGAAAAAAAAAAAACTCGCTGCTCCTACGCTTAAAGTACAACAAATGACAAAAGTCAGGAATCATGTATATGGCGTCGTCTTGATTCTCTTCCAGCGAGTCATGGGAAGGTTAAAGGCGCAACACTGTACACAATAAGGGTGGAATATCTTTATTACAATCATACCATATACAATCATAACTTGTATCATAGAAATTATAATTCTCACTCTTTAAATGAATACTACTGATAATTCAATACGTTAGAAGGGAGAGACGCAAGCAAGTATACATATAAACAAATGCTGACTATCACAGCATAGAGATACGGCTAACAATTCCAAGATCTATAAATACAATTGTTGACTAGAATACCCCCGCTTTAACGGATGGAAATAACCGCTGAAAGGTCACGAGAGAGAGAGAGAGAGAGAGAGAGAGAGAGAGAGAGAGAGAGAGAGAGAGAGAGAGAGAGAGAGAGAGAGAGAGAGAGAGAGAGAGAGAGAGAGAGAAGGGGGCCCGCTAAATAGACACCTGTGATCATAAACGTGTTGCATTCCTTAATTTATGATCACACACACACACACACACACACACACACACACACACACACACACACACACACACACACACACACACACACACTCCCTACACACATACGCTTTTTCCCCTACACTCACGGACACAGGACAGAGCCACGGACATACGAGACACGGACATTGGAAGAGCGGGTTACTCATTTCTGGGTCATAACTGAGGCGGGGACAATGGCACTCAGCCGGCTACCTACTCAACACACCTGCGCCTGCCCTGCCTACCTGCCCTCCAGCGCACCTGTTCCCCTTACTTTCCGCTTACCTTTTCCCTTGTATTGCCTCCTTATACCTTTCTGCTTGTCTTAATTTGCTCTGCCTACCTGCTTTTATGTTTTCTTTTCTGTGTTCTTATTTTCTCTCATATGCTTACCAGAATTCCTACTTTTCTTATTTTACTTTTACTTCGCCTTCTTTACTGCCCACCTGAATTCCTGTTCCCTTACTTTCCCATGACATTCTCTATCATATTATCTTCCTATTCGTATGCTTTCCTTTGCTCTTATCTTCCTTCCCATACTGCTTACCAGCCTGTTCCTACCATACCATTCTACCATTTCATCATAACTTTCTTTCCCCTCACCTTCTACCATGCTGCCTACCTAGATTCCTGTTTTCCTTACCTTAGTTTTAGATTTCTTCTCATGCCTCCCCGCTTGCCTACGTTTTCCTTGTCCTTCATCAATCAGTGCCTTCCTCTCACCTTCGCTTTACCTGCTTTGCTGCTTTCCTTACCCACCTCTCAATCATCCTTCCTTTTCTGTTTGTCCACTCGTTCTCTTACCTATCATTCCATTTACCTTCTCGCTCTCCCATCTATTTTTTTTTCATTTTCTTCCACCTTAACCACAAGTGTTTCTTGCTTTCCTCTTAGCTTTCTACCCATATCTCCCTACCTTACATGATTGCTTACTTGTCTGCCTACCTGTTAGCCTTTCCTTTATATAACTCTTCGTTCCTTACCTATCCTCTCTTAAACATCTATCCACCTATCTGTATGTGTCTGTCTGTGTTTGTTCTATTTGTTGTCTTCGATATCTGTATTTGTCTTTCCGTCTGTTGTTTTGTCAGTCTTTATCTTCCTTACAGTTTTCCTTCCATGCAGTCTACCAAACACTTCTCTTACCTCCCTTCATGCCTTACTCTTCTCCTACCTTCTTATTAAACTTTTGACCCTCACTTTCATTTCCCTTCAATCCTACCTGCTTACCTATCTCCTCACTTTCTTGCCTGCATACCTCTTTTTCCCATCTTCTGACGCTTCATTCCTTAACTTACTTGCTCCCCTAGCCCCTTACCTATCTGCCTCACTTACCTTCCTCTCACCTTCCCTCCCTCACTGTAGTACTTTCCTCCCGCAAGGCAGCGTTACCAGATTATCGTACTCAGAACATCGTATTTTCCTGTTTCTGACCCATAACAATTGCAGAAAAACATCGATAATTAACCATCTGAACTCTAATTGTAAATGTATATCGTAATCAGTGTAGGCTCGACAGTTTTGCGCCTCAAGCAGACGAAAAAAGTATGCCTAGTACGACAATCTGGTAACGCTGCTCCTTGCCCTCACCTTCAACTGACCTTCTCTCCCTTATCTTTTAGACGCTCTCTCCTTACATGCCTTCCTCTCACTATTTTGCACTTGCTTTGCCTCTCACTGCATCTCCTTAGCTTCTTCTCATCTCTCTATTATCGTTACCGGACCAATGAGGAATAAAATGAAAATGGAAATGAGCCCCTCTCTCTCTCTCTCTCTCTCTCTCTCTCTCTCTCTCTCTCTCTCTCTCTCTCTCTCTCTCTCTCTCTCTCTCTCTCTCTCACACACACACACACACACACACACACACACACACACACACACACAAAGGCAAATATATTACTGCAAGATACGCAACGAAAATTATGAGAACCACCCTCCCTCTCTTCCTCCCTCTCTCCCTCTCTCCCTCTCTCTTTCCCAGGTCATAAGTCTGGCCAAGTGACGTGTGTTGATTGCTCTCCCATCACGTCATAACCTTAATAACACGTACTGACACTCACTTCCCTTCTTCCTCTATCTATTTCTCTGACACACACACACACACACACACACACACACACACACACACACACACCTGCTTTACCATCACTGTTCCTCGTCCTCGTACGTCCACACCTCCCATTTCTCATTACTCTTCCTCGTCCTTCATCACCCTTATTACACTGCCTACGTCCCCCCGATGTCTTTCATATATATATTTCGTTGAAGAATATGTGTGTGACACTGAGAGTATATACTGGGAAAGTCTGTCACGCATCCTTTAGTGCATGTAATTAATTATGTTAGGTGATGCATTGTTACCAAATAAAGAGTAAACCTTATAAAAAGCTACTTTAGGAGTATACACACCACCCTTTCCGTAACCAGAGTGAATCAGCGTCCCTTACTTGAAATGTATTTTCCATTTTTATCTTTCGTCACCCCGAGTCATCCCATATGGGACAAAAAATGCAAATTTATCCTCAAAAAGTGTACGATATTCGAACATTTAAGCCATTCCAACACAAAATTCGATTCACTGCATCACAAAATTTCATTTCTAAACACACACAAAACTTATGCGGCGGCGATTCTCTCGTCGATGCACACTTTGTTTCCCATTCGCAGAGTTGGAAAAAAGAAGTATTTTTCCCAGGTATGTCTCGGGCCGCCAGGTGGTGCCCGCGCCGCCGTGATTGGCTCGGTGCAGCGCAGGTAATGACACACCTGGACCACATAATTAAGGCTGAGCGATACGCGGGGCGGCCCGGCGGTCGGTTGGCGATGCACCATTTTGAAATTTGGCAAAGTTTGATGCCTTGTATTTGTGTCAGACTGTTTGCCTGTGTGTGTGCCTGTACGCCTTCTTTGCTTTATTTCCGCCTCTTTGTTAGGATCCTTCTGTATTTGATGGCTGGCTGATATGCGTTAATCTGACAATATCATGTCATTTTTAAGCGTTTTCTGTCTAAGTTATTTTCTGTACGTCTCTCTCTCTCTCTCTCTCTCTCTCTCTCTCTCTCTCTCTCTCTCTCTCTCTCTCTCTCTCTCTCTCTCTCTCTCTCTCTCTTTTCCACATACACACCCTCACGCCCATTCACGTTCTCGCCGCCCCAACCGAAACACACGCCTGTATGCCAAACTCTCCAAGCTAACAATTAATTTTTCAGCATTGTTCTATATTTCTCTTTTTCTTTGTCCCGCCATGACACTCGGGAGCACGCTGGACGAGGCTCGTGAACCAATAACGGACTTTATTTTGTCTCGTGTAAATATTAGAGAGAACAAAAGACAGGCGCCTCTACATATACAATTTTTTTTATTCTAAAATTACAAAATAAGTGTGAACAAAAATATGGCTATGAACGTATGAGAGATGAGAATATGGACGTGAAAATAAATTACTGGATTTTGGTATAATAACGACAGAAATGAAGTAAAAATCGTGTGTAAAAATAAATAAATAAACTAAAGGAATACAACTAAGGTAAAATGTAAAGACGCAAAACAAATACCACGGCATCCTCTTCTGGGGTAAACAACACTTATGAAAGATCAAGAAGGTGCCATATTAATAAAAAAATGAAATAAGTGAATTCAAACAAGGGGCAAAAGATAACAGGATATTCGAGAGAGCAATCAGTTATACGTGAAATGAATGTTATATTAACGTTGCATTCCTCTGATGTTCCTACACTGGTACGTCCCACTTTGTTCCTTACCAAGAGTGTGACAGAAACACCGATAAGAGATAGATTGACAGGTAAGAGTGGAGTAGGCATCTCATGTGTGTGTGTGTGGGGGGAGGGGGGGGGGGTCCACTCACACATCTCTCCTTAACAGAGTGGAGTCAAAGGCTCTTCGTCTCATCAGCTCTCCTCCTCATACTTCTCAAATTCCGCCGCCATGTCGCCTCTCTATCTTCTATCGATATTTTCATGCTGACTGCTCTTCTGAACTTCATAACTGCATGCCTCCCCCCCTCCCGAGGCCCCGCTGCACACGACATTCTACTCATGCTCATCCCCATACTGTCCAAACCCCTTATGCAAGAGTCAACCAGCATCTTCACTCTTTCGTCCCACACACTGGTAAACTCTGGAACAATTTTCCTTCATCTGTATTTCCTCCTGCCTACGACTTGAACTCTTTCAAGAGGAGGGTATCAGGACACCTCTCCTCCCGAAATTACCCTCTCTTTTTGGACACTCCTTTGACCTCTATTCAGGAGCAGTAAGTAGCGGGCTTTTTTTTATATTTTTTTGCGCCCTTGAACTGTCTCCTTAGCTGTAAAAAAAAATAATAATAATATGAGAGAGAGAGAGAGAGAGAGAGAGAGAGAGAGAGAGAGAGAGAGAGAGAGAGAGAGAGAGAGAGAGAGAGAGAGAGAATCAACAAGAAGAAAATTCAGCCTTCAATACTTTTCTATCTCATTCTGTGTAAGCATGACCTGAAGCGTTGATTACGTCTTAATAGCTGGCAGCACGTCGTGAGGAGGTAAGTGTTCTTCTACTTTTCTCCTTTCAGGAGTGTTCATTCGTCCATACACATTGATAAATAGATAGATAGATAGATAGATAGAGAGAGAGATAGACTGAAACCAGAGAAAGAAAAGAGTCGGCACGGTATGCACTACCGAATCAGGAGAAACACTTTCCCGATCCTTGCTGGGTATTTCCTTTCTTTCCCAGGTAGAAGCGAGGCGCACAGGTTGATCCATGGCCTTGAAAGATCTCCCTTGAAACCTTACTGTATTACTATCTGAAAGTATTACTATGCGGTTAGACATCAGTGCCGACAACCCAAGAAGACCGTCAGACGGCAGTGAAAAGTTTGACGTCACGTAAAAATCCAAACGCATGACAGGGGTGTTTCGTCCCAAACTCACCGGCAAACTCACCACCCCAAGGATGTTAAGCCTGTCGGCGGTGACACCGCAAAGGCTTAGGTCAGAGGATCGTAGCTGGTAGCGGTCTCCCCGCGACGCGCGTTTTAAAGCTATGTACGTCTTTTCTGACAACACATTAACCGCAGCGCCAGTGTTGACCGCAAATGGCGTTTGTAGCGGACCCAGCTTGACTTTAAGTACCATGATATCAGGCTGACTGCACGCGGCCACAACAGATTCATACAAGCTACTATTGTCAACCTGCACTGCAGTCTCAATTTCCTCTGGCCTCCGGGTTGCTACCCTGGCTGATGCTCGGCTTCCCCCGACCACTTCACGAACTTTCCTGCTTGCTCTTTCTTTAACTTTAGCACAGCGAAACACTCCTCTGTGGTATGGCTACAAGTACCGTGGATAAAACAGGACTTGCCAGTGTTGTAGCCCTCGGCACGACATTTTGAAGCGGCCGGGGTCTTCTGAAAAGCAGAATTGCCTGACATCTGCGAGCCTCCCCTCTCCCTCTTTGCCCTGCGATCCCGCTGACGTTTTGTACAATAGTCAACCGTATGATCGTCTCGCTGACAATAAGAACAGTGGCGTTTAGGCTTTTCGGTGACGGATGAGGACGCGCTAATATTAGCGGTGTTCTGTTCTACACCGGCTACAGCGGGAACTGGCGCTCCGCTTTTCTTCTCAATTTTGGTCTTGAGTTTAAGGACGAAATCGGGCAGCTTGTCAGTTTGGCTGTAGGCTAGGGATAAAGAACTTTTTCGAAACTGGCCCTTGATGACAGCCATGTCCATGAACAATTCCAGGATTTTTTTTACATTAGATAGTGACATATTCTCTCCCACTGTCCAGCCACCAGCTTTCAAATATGAGCCCAAATCAGTAGACAATCGATAAGCGTCCACTTGCCCGTCAAAAAGCCCTTTATTCTCCACAGCTGAAATCAAATTGGTCACAGCTACATTTACTCCCTTGACGAGGCTATGTTTAACATTCTCCCCGAAAGATTCCAGAAAATGTGAACGAAACGCGTCATAATCTTTGGTTTGTTGCGGCTCCATGAACGCGCTGGTGTACATATGAGCTGATGCTTCTGTTTCTGGCTTCAATCTGGACCTAATGAAGAAGATTTTATCTCCCGGTTCTGACAGAAATGAGTTATTCATGACATCCTCGCATTGTAGGATGAAGTCTCTCGCAGTGTAATCCGGTTCATTGCCTGCGAAACCTCTGACTGATGCCGTAGTCGGCAGAAGTTTAATGGTATTAGCAGCCATTGTGGATTGTTGGTTAGTTAAGTTATTACCATTGTTATCATGCGAGTGGGAATGAGAAGGAGGAGGAGGATGAACTTTATGATGAGTTATCCCGCTCCTTAGGGTACGGGAACTGTCATCCTCGACGGTCTCTTTCGAATTCTGTACCAACTTCTGATATACCTTGGTCAAAGGTTCTAGCTCCGGGTCAGGTTTATCTGCCATTTAAAAAAAAGCATTAATAAAATAAGGCTTCATGAGGAGGAATATGGTAAAGGAAAAGTATTACCGCTAAACTGCACTAAAGGTAATGATCATTCACCGTTAAGTGTGTGCTCACTTGCCCCAGATGCTTCCAAAACGCATTAAAAAGAGGGAAAAGAATAATGATTGAATACTAAGCATGATAAACTACCTTCTCCACTGTGCAACAAAACACACACAAGAAAGGAGAAGATAAAATGAATGACTATACTTAAAATGCGAACAATGTTCACAATTCAGCAAAAATATTAAACATCCTCCTACACTTGAACAAAATTCAACAGCCTAAGGGAAACTGGATACGGCTGTACACGGAGACACACACATCACGTAAAAATCACCTGAAATGTCATTAACAAGTGGTGTAAATTAAAACCGTATTAGTGTTGTGTCAGCTACAAGTATGTCCTTGGCTAGCTTGCCCTCGTCCTTGAGTGTCGGTATGGCGAGATATTGTGACTGATTAAGGCTCGCCGAAATATTTTGACCGATTCGCGAGACTCGTTTCATGCCGCCTGCCAGGCGCACGACGCACCACAGCCCGCAGCCCGCGACCAAGGAGACTATAGAACAGGAGAGGGGGCCTCTATGGGAGACCGTGGGCGGGTGGTGGTGTATGTCGGTTGCAACAGATGGCGCAGGAGCAGCTTTGTTTACATCCAGGCGCCTCCCCCCCTTAAGACACCGACCCCCTACCCCCAGTACCAATCAGCAGTGTTGCTACATGGGATCAAGCAGCAAATGTTGCTACTTTTTTTTCTTCAGTCTGGTTATTTTCCATTTTAAATAAAAAAAAAAAAAAAATATAGGGAGATAAACATTAAAATGAACAGTAGGAACTATATATATATATATATATATATATATATATATATATATATATATATATATATATATATATATATATATATATATATATATATATATCTATATATATATATATATATATATATATATTTTTTTTTTACCAGGTAGATATAGCCTGACTGCATGTCATGAGTAATCCTATTATTGTACCGCAATTATATTACTTTCTCTGCATTTGTGGGAGTCTACCAGTGGTTAGATGTTTTTTATGTGCTTAACCTTTCTGTATACATACTGGAATGAACAAAGATTGTAGCCCTACTGCCGTTCTTTAAAAAAAACTGTGATTATGTTTTTCTTCCAAACTCATTGTATTAGCACGCACGCTGACTTCCATCAGTAATGATTTACATTGAATCATTGATTTGTAAGGGGAAAGAGTGAGTTAATATAATTATTTCGGTGTAACTTACTGTTTATTATACTGCTTTATTACGGAAAGATGCCAGCCGGGGGTAAGTGATATATAATTAAATAATGATAATGTGGAAATTTTAATGATTTTCACGCTGACAGATGTTCTAAACTTGCTATCTGCATGCCTCCTCTCCTCCCGCGGCCCCGCTGGCCGCTGCACTTGATTTAAACACATGAATATGGGGAGACTGCAAGAAGCCGAATGGCCTACACACGGCAGTTCCAGATTCCTCCCCACTACCACCTGTCAGCCTCGTCCATGTAGCTATCCAGTCTATTCTTAAAACAAGCTATCGTCCCTACACTCACTATGTGATTGCTGAGTCTGTTCCATTCCCCCACGACCCTATTACTAAACTAATGCCTGCCCATTTCCCTCCTAAATCTATACTTTTCTAATTTACGTCAATTACTGCATGTTATATCTTGCCAAACATCTTATGCAAAAGTTAACCAGCATCTTCACTCTTTCATCCCTTACACTGATAAACTTTGGAACAGCCTTCCTTCGTCTGCATTTCCTCCTGCCTATAATTTGGCCTTCAAGAAGAGTATATCAAGACTCTACTTTTGTCTGTTTTGGGAGTGGTGCGTAGTGGGGCTTTTTTTCTAGTACGCTTTGTTGCCCTTGAGCTGTCTCCTTTGTTTAAAGAAAATAATAATTAAATAAATAGAAGTTGGCCGCCAATGCTTCCAACACATTTTGGTGCCATATCTACAAGTGGCTGGTGACTGTAAGTATATCAGCAACCTGCATGCATCTATGCCATTCATATCACAGTGCATGGAACAAGCTTCACATAACGCTCAGACAGAGACAGTTTAATTATGGTTATATATCAGACTCAGTTTATTGCTCAGTCTATTAGGTGCAGTGCTGTTAATATTGTTAGTGGTAGTATTAGTACAATTAATGTATTTATTTTCATTAATTTATCAATATTTATTTATTATATTATTAGTGTTTGAAAATTCTAATACTAGTATTAAGATAAACAAAAATATCAGAAATATATTTATACTCATTAATCATTATTGCTTTTCTTATTATTACTTCCTTCAGTGTCCTGGCACTTTGACATCTAGTGCTTCTCTCTCTAGCAGCCAAAATTGTGGTCTTTCTGAATGTGTATGTCCTAAGTCTTCATTGGTGTAACTAGCTATATAACATAAAAATCTGCATCTCTCTCCCTTCTCACCCAGTTGTCCCCGTACATCCTTTCAGTATCCAAAGAATTTCAGTTTACCTCTTGTAATCACTTAACTAATGCAGTGCAATCCTCATCTCTATATTTTACCGTGTGGACATACTCTTTCCTTCCATGTTCCACAGTCGTATGTTATTCCACATCTAATACAACCACATCCCAACAGATCCGAACACGTTTGATATTATCCAAGAGAATGTGGCAGCTGAAGGGGAGAGTCCAAGAAAGAGGCCAAGGGTGAAGACATTTAGCCACCCCCTGAAGTACGTGGCATCATCCAACCCTCTTGGTGAGCTGCAGGAATGTGCTCCCCATTGCAGTGCACCAGCTCCATGTACTGATTTTGGTATGAATACTTCATCTAGTGTTTGTTGATTGTTGTGTTGTGGGTAGGCGGTGGCCGAACTGGTAGCGTACTGGACCCACATTCGCCGCGTGATGGACGACGCGGGTTCGAATCCTCACGCTACCACTCGGATTTTTCAGTCACCGCCGAGTGGCTTAAAACTACCCACATGCTGTCCTGAAGACCACCCATCAACTCGGACTCTAGAGGAAGCCGTCCAAGCGAATCAAGAACGAGTTCCGGGGGGCAGCATGAGCCAACGCAAGATGGCGCCACTATAAACACTCGCCTGCGCCAGAACGGGCTGGGCCGACCATCAGGCCCCACCTGGAAGAAGTCTTGGGCCGACCATCAGGCCCCACCGGGAAGATGCCTACCGGCGCAATAGGCAACAACGTAAAAAAAAAAAAATCTAATTATGACTACACAAAATAGATTGTGCAAGTCACTTAACACATGCCCTGCTCAACATCACTTTTAAGTTGTAGAATTCCTTCATATGGATGCTGATTTGTGTATCCTGAAATGATTGGATATTGATTCTTAATTTTTTTTTTCCCATGATCATTGAACCATGTTACGGTATGTCTTTGGGTGCAGATCCAGGAAATGAGTTTGGGGGGACGTCAGACTTTTTGCGGGTGGAAGGAGCATTAGCATTACCGATTTGCCATTCTCGGCAGTCCTGGTCTCGAAAAACTGGTGGACTGACCTAAAGCAATAGGTATAACGGCCTGGACTTTGTGCCAAAGCATTGTTTTAGCCGCAGCGCGCTTTTGAGCTAGTTTTCCTGTATCACTCAGGACCATGAGGGGTGCCCGGGCCCCCTGGGCCCCCCCTTGAATCCACCAATGTAGCTATGTCTTATAATATATCTATCCTTTACAGTCTGATGGTACATCCTTCTAGGTTGTCAAGTTTTAGTAGGTACTCATGAGAAGTATTCCTTATAATGATCATCGATTTCCAGATGCTTTGCACCAAAAAAAAAAAGTGTCATTAAACTTGCCGCAAATAATAATGAGCTGTAGTCAACCCTTGCTTTAAAGAACCAATATGGAGGAAGGGGGTGATTTTATATCCAAAAATCTTTTACATCTGAAGTATCCAACCTTTTTGTGTATAATAAACCTTGTTTGTTACATGAACTTAAAAGTTCACAATTTCCATACATGATTCTTTTTTCTTTGTATTTGATGATTAATCCTGACATGTATTTCCATTATCAGTAGGTAATATATAGTAACAAGACAATAATACACATTATAACAATGTATATATTATAGCCCAATGAGTGCAAGAGATCATTTACCTCATCAGTGACGCCAAGTCCAGGAGTCCTTCCCTAAATTCTTTGCCTGAATTTGTGACACCAAGTATATTAACTCATTTTAGTGACCATTTGCATCCATTTTTCACTTTGATTAAAAAATTGCCTCTCAACAGGGTTTGAACTTGATGGGGTTGGAGGAAACTCGACTCGGCCATCAAGCTCACCACAATATAGTAAGGAACCTCTTGTTCTCAGTGATAATTTATCCTCTTTAGTTACTATTCCGTGTTGCTTTAACCACAACTAATGTGTTGGAAATATTACAGCTTAATAACATACCTCACATCTCTGCATACAAATTGAGTTCAATATTTAACTGTTACACCAGTAGGCTACATATCTTAAAAAAAAGGTATGTAAAAAGGTTGACATTTTGAATGATATATTTAAACTCTATTATGTTTCTCTGGCTGTAGTACCGTTACGATTAGTCGAGTGATCAGCATATGGGTCTTATGTTTTTGAATGCATAGGTTCAAATTTTGACATAGGCTGGCAATTGATAGTAACAGTAGTGTCCACAGATACCTGCCTGTTTCTTGTTTATCCTGTTCCACTTTAAACTATGACTGGCCAATCTTTGAAGAGGTAGCATAACCTTGAAGTGCCACTAACAAACCTTAAATTTGTCCATTCTTCTGATGTGATTTTTTTTTTCCACCTGCCTATAGCGCCGGTAGGTTTTCTTCTGGCGCCTGGCGGTCGGCCCAGGCCCGTCATGATGCAGGCAATTTTTTTTTATAGTGGTGCCATTTAGTATTGGCTCATGCTGCCGCCCAGAACTCATTCTTGATTCACTTGGATGGTTTAGCAGGGCTTAGGTACGACTAACATTGCAGAAACAGGGAATTTTTAGATTTTCAGTGTGACAACACATTGACAAATGTTTTAGTATGGACTGAACATCAAAGATATATATGGTAAATGGGTGCTTGTAGATCTTGACATTATATCCGTCAAGAGTCTCCAGTTATATCCTCTCCCCCATCTCCTGAAAATATTACTCTTGTCAGGCAATCTAAGTGAAGCCTTCCATCGAAGCTGGCATGCAGACATAATGTCAATGCTTAGATTCACTGTCCTTATAGCACTGAAAATAATGCAATTACATGCACATATTTTATTATTTAGAATTGTGATTAATTGTGATTAAATATTTTTTCATGTATTTTCAGACATGAAAAGTGAAAATTGCTGCACACAACAGTCTGCCGTCTGCACCGGGAGGCAAGGCAGCTCAAAGCCCAGGCTGTTACAACTCCTGGGCAGTTTTTGCCCAGAGCCAGCAATTTTTTAGATCCAATAGGGATGGATTTTTTCTGAGGTCAGCTTCAACATGCTGCAAGATGCCAAGATCTAAGCCTAGTAGAAGATATGGGTTACAAGAGAGGAGGTTTGCTCTGGCCTTATACTATCAAAGTCCAAATGCTAATAGATTTCTGAGCACAATATTTCACTTGCCTTCAATTTCAACACTTCACTCATGACTCAGGGGTATTTCAGTAAATGTTGGCTGGAGCAAACAGACTCTGACAGCCCTGCAGCAAAGAGCACAGGCTTTGTCAAAAGAAGAGAAACTTCGTGGGATTTGCCATTATTTAGTATTACTCTTGTTACGCCAAGAATTTTTTTCCATATACTTTGCCAAATATTGCAAGTAATGCACCATTGTTGGGCTTGCCTGTTATAAATCAAATCTTGTTCAATTAACAAGCTTTGGGTGTCTGCCACTTTCCAGTTGTAATGCAAGGAATCATTTATCTTCCCTGCTAGATATCACATGTAATGCACCATTGTTGGTTTTGCCTGTTATAAATCAGATCTTGTTCAGTTAACAAGCTTTAAGTGTCTGCCACTTTCCAATTGTAATGCAAGGAATCCCCTGCCAGATATCACATGTAATGCACCATTGTTGGTTTTGCCTGTTATAAATCAGATCTTGTTCAGTTAACAAGCTTTAGGTGTCTGCCACTTTCCAGTTGTAATGCAAGGAATCCCCTGCCAGATATCGCATGTAATGCACCATTGTTGGTTTTGCCTGTTATAAATCAGATCTTGTTCAGCTCACAAGCTTTGAATATCTGCCATTGTTTATTTCAGGTGTAATGCTTGGAAGCATTTGTTCTCTTCCCTACCCAACAGTATGCAATACTTTATTGTGGATTTTGCCTGTTATGTTTAATCTTGTTCAGGTAACAAGCTTTTGGTGTCTGCCTTATTTAATATGTGCTGCAGTGACACTTGGCTTGGTTTCATAATGTGAAATACAGCATGTAATTTCATCACACTAAGTGTCTATTATCACGTGTCTGGCATCATTAATGTGGCTTCCAGGAGTAATCTTGTTTGTATTACAGCATCCAATTTTTTTTTCTGCTTTATATGATATACATAATCACATAGGTATGATTTACAAAATGTAATGGCAGTTGATATTCTTGACTAATGCCTCATAAACCGTGTGAAAAATAATGCTCTTTCGAGAGGGGGGGGGGGGGGGGGACAGAGAGTGGTTTGTTTGGTTGGCCAGTTCAAGGAGTTTCATATCAAATGATTTTATTACATCCAACTTTAATGTGTGCTAAAAACATATATTTTATTACATCCAACTTTAATGTGTGCTAAAAACATATATTTTATTACATCCAACTTTAATGTGTGCTAAAAACATATATTTTATTACATCCAACTTTAATGTGTGCTAAAAACATATATTTTATTACATCTAACTTTAATGTGTGCTAAAAACATATATTTTATTACATCCAACTTTAATGTGTGCTTCCCGCAATAAATGCTACATGTTTACTGATGTAGTCTATTAAATACATATCACTCTCTGCCCTGTAGTTTAATTGGTGTGTCACATACTACAGCATAACTTTCCTGCTATTTTCTTACACTATGAGTTGCCTTATTTTGTCTCATTTGCTTTTATCATATGTGCCTCCGCTGCATAGTTGTGCCTACTGAGCTTAATATCTTCATGACCCTGACACCAAGGTCAGAGCTTGTGAGATCATACCGTGTCCTACATTCCATTTTCACCTCCAGGCTTGGCTGTCTCCCAGGACCACCAAGTTATTGCATTCCATTTAAAACAACTCATGTGTTACCTTCTTAATGTCCTCCATCATGTATTTCAGCATGTTTTATGATGCTTTGCTCTTATATTGATGTGCCTTGCAACATTTTTATACAGTTTTCATTGTATATAATGCACCATTGTTGGTTTTGCCTGTTATAAATCGGGTCATGTTCAGTTAACAAGCTTTGAGTGTCTCCCATTGTTTATTTCAGTTGTAACGCTTATAGAAGCTTTTGTTCTCTGCCCTGTCAAGCAGTATGCAATGCTTGCCATTATCTGGCACTTGTACAGTTAGTATGATATTTTTACTCAGCTAAGAGCATTTTGCAAAAGGTAAAGGTAAGGCTGGGGGCATACGCTGTAGCAGCGCGTGGCCTCGGTGCTCATCTCTGTAACATTGGCCCTTGAGCCTGTGGTGTTAGGGAACCCATTACCCTGGGACACAGGACCAGTGTGACATCCGGGTTACCACAGTTGCAAAGGCATTATAGTAATTTAGCATGCATAGAATGTTGTATGCTTTGCTTGTATTTAAAGCACTGGATATGTTTGTTACACACACACACACACACACACACACACATATATATATATATATATATATATATATATATATATATATATATATATATATATATATATATATATATATATATATATATATATATATATATATATATATATATATATATTATCAAATGCTTTCAACATCATATTTTTCCTAAAAAAACAAATTGATATAGTGTAGAATAAACTGTAGATAATACCTAATAAAACATAAGAACAAATATATTTTTCTTTACCCCATTAGTAAATCATTTTACAATGAAAAAAAATAAGTGAAGGCTGGATAGGGTGCTGTGGCAAGTACTTCAAAAATAGTATAGCTACCCCTGAAAAGTGACGTTTTTGGTGGGCTGCAATAGATGGCGCTTCTTCCGCACGCCCGAGGAATTACTACATGCCACTATCTCTTCGTTTATTGTCTCTTTGCCCGCGACCGACGCCAGTTGCTCTCTAGACTCTGTTAAGGTTGGGTGTTACTGACCTTGCTCTGACTCTAGTGAGTGGACTTCCCTCATCAGACTTGTGATGCAGACCACCTCAGATCTCAACAACATGGAGAAGGACACCTTTGAGGCGTACGTATTTATATACTGGTATCCATTTCGATTCAGCTGGTAAATTAAAGATAACTTTCAAGGTGGGTGCTGACCGCATGGCCGCGTGACGCCGTGGTGTGGCGTGGGTTGGTTAAGAATGGGCTGTGCTGTGTTGAGGGTTCACTCGCCTGGTTAGTCACCCCAGTTCCTTTGAGTTAAGTTTTTTGAGGACAGAAAGGGCGGGTAAGGGGCAGCTCGGAACGAAACTCGGTTGTCTGTATAGGGCCCCACAAGGTTTTTTTTTGGGGGGGGGCCGCACTGCTTCTTGCTACGGCCCTGCCCTTCACACACCTGCCATGACCCTCTGTACGCCCCACACACCTGTCACAACCCTCTTTACCCTCCCTTTGGTACATTCAGACTTAGGGTTGGTGCATTCGGGCAGTGGTGCATTAAGAGTATGACCCTACTCAACTCTACATAGTCTGTCGTGTCTGAAATACTGTATTCTGCATACGGGTACAGAATGGCGGGCCCTATTAAATGTCAGCAGTGTACTAAGGGGCAAGAATTTTCCTCAAATTGGATAGCGTGTG
This sequence comes from Eriocheir sinensis, assembly GCF_024679095.1. Classification (NCBI taxonomy): domain Eukaryota; kingdom Metazoa; phylum Arthropoda; class Malacostraca; order Decapoda; family Varunidae; genus Eriocheir; species Eriocheir sinensis. The sequence goes on from NW_026111676.1 coordinate 1,264,074, forward strand.
ATGTCTGTGAGAAATGGTAGCCTAAGAAGTGTCTGTTTCTTCATAGTGTACAGGATGGGGATCTAAAGAAGGTGGATTAGATGTGTAAACCATGTAGGAAAAAGGTGATGGACTGCTACAATGAGTCTGAGAGCATGAAAAGTGTGATTAGCAAGTTGACTGAGGGAAATCAGCAGTTAAAGCTTGAAAACCATGCACTTACAGAAAAGTTGGAGAAGGGTGGAGTAATGCCAGAGATTAGTGAGTGCATGTCAAGGTTAGTGGTCATTTCAGAGAGCTTACACCAGAAAATTCATGAAGCTAAAGATGTAATAGTCAGCACAGTTGTAAAATTAATGTAGTCACTGTTGAGGGTTCCGGTGCTGAAGCTGTGTTGGATAAAAAGAAAAATGTGCTGGTTGACACGAAAGAGGAGATTATTAACACTATGGTTAATTTGCACTTTGATAAAGGCCAGAAAAGTGATACATATGCTGCTGCAGCAAAGAAAAAGAATGTGCTAATTGTAAAGTCACTTGATTCACATAATAATGCTGTCAGTAGAAAGAATGAGCTGGTTAAAGTCCTGAAAGATGTACCAGTGGTCAACACGAAGTTTACTGGAGGAGGTAATGTTGTGATGGACTTTGCAAACGAGCAAGAGAGGGAAAGGGCAGCTAATAAGATAAGTAGTGTACTGAGTAATGTCGAAACTAGGATGACTAAGAAGTCTGCTCCCAAGATAATGATTTGTAATGTGTCCATGGAAGAGTGTAAAGATGATGATGTTGAATATTTAATTGCTAAGAACAGATATCTTCAGTCAGTTGAAGGTGTCCATAACAAGATTGAATTGATTTTCACTATGCCTGCACATGGTAATACTAGTCATTTCATTCTAAGGTGCACCCCAGAAATAAGAGATCTCATTTACAGGCATGGTGATGTTGTGTGCTTGCAGTGGGCCAGGTATAATGTTAGGGATAGGTATCATGTATGTAATTGCTATTTTTGTCAAAGGTATGGACATACTGAGCATAACTGTAATTTTAAGAAAAAATGGTGATGCTGTCGTGTGTGCTAAGTGTGCTGGTAATCATTTGACTAGGGAGTGTTCCAGTAATTCGTATAAGTGTATTAATTGTGTGCGACTATCAAGGCCAGAAACAAATCATAAGGTTAACAATGCAAGATGGCGCCACTATAAACACTCGCCTGCGCCAGAACGGCCTGGGCCGACCATCAGGCCCCACCTGGAAGAAGCTTTGGGCCGACCATCAGGCCCCACCAGGAAGATGCCTACCCGGAGCAACAGGCAACGACGTAAAAAAAAAAAATAATAATAATAAAATAAAAAAAAAGCAGGCAATGTAAAACTTTTGAAATTGAGCTAAACAGGCTGAAGGATATGACTGATCATGGATACTAGGAGAAATGGTAATATTCAATGTGGGTTTGTTAATATTCAGTCAGTAAGGAATAAGACTGTTGAACTACGAGAATTAATCGCTGAAAAGTCATATGACGTTTTGGGTATTGCGGAAACATGGTTAAATGAATCAGACAAATCTAAAATTGTGGAAATGACACCTACTCACACATTCATGCACACTTCAAGAGGTACTAGAAGGGGAGGTGAAGTAGGAATATTTATTAATACTAATGAATTTTCTCAATTAAGAAAATTGCCTTCACCATATTTTACAACTTTTGAACACACAGCTGTAACTTTCATGCTCAACACCTCTCAAAGGCTAACTTTTGTTGTCATTTATCGACCACCAAATACAAATTGTCAGCTGTTTTTTTGAGGAATTTACTGAGTATCTGGAGAGCTTTGATCATTCACATGGTAAAATGTTTATTTCTGGGATTTTAATATTTGGATGGATGATGTACATAATCAGTGTAGGAGTGATTTTATTGCTGTTAGATTCTTTATATTGTATAAATAAAGTAAACGATGTAACCTCTCGCCAGATTCTTTATATTGTATAAATAAAGTAAACGATGTAACCTCTCGCTCTGGCCACATGCTTGACCTTGTGCTTTGTGATCCCATGGATGTTAGCGTCAATCAGTTAGATATTGAGCCAGATTTTACTATATCTCCTTATCATAAGTTAATTACATATATTGTGGATGTGAGTAGAGACTTGAAAATGAAGAAAACTATCACTTTTAGACTTAAGAGTAGCTATGACCCTAAAGCATCAGTTGATAATGTACTTAACAAATTAACAACTGAAATCCAGAAAAGTTGTCCCCATGAGCACAGCAACAATGTGACAATGGATGGTTGTCTAGTTTGTCTGGTTCACCTTTATAATACTGTACTACAGACTGAATATAACAACATGTGTCCGGTAGTCACTAAAGACATTAAAGTGAGGGAAAACACACCCTGGTTTAATACCGAGATTAAGAATGCCATCAAAACTAGAAAACTTAAGGAAAAGAGGTGGCGTAGTTTGCGTACGGAAGACTCCCGCAGTGGTTATGTTAGTGCTTGGAATACTGTGAATAGATTAACTAGACAAAGAAAGTGTACTTATCATAGAGAAGATTATTGAAGCTGGTTCAGACACTAAACGGCTGTATTCAATCTTAAACACGCTAACGGGTAATAGGAGCAACACAAGAAGGCTTCCAGATGGCTGTACTGATGCTGATCTAGCTAATAGATTTATAAATTTCTTCGATGAAAAGATTAAAAAAATTGTTGGTAACTTTCAGGGAGGCTTGGTGATGAAATCAAATTATTTGCCTGATATCCCCAATGTTGGCTTGTCATCTTTTCATGATATTAGTATTGAGAAGTTACGTGACTTAATGAAAACTATTAAGGTAACGTATTGTGTGAACGATCCGATGCCCCTATCTGATATAGCTAGTGAGGGAGGCTTCTATGAGCTCTTAAAATTTATTTTATGCATTATAAATTCAAGTATTCAGCAGTGTGTTTTTCCTCAGAGTGAAAAGCTGGGAAGTGTCAGACCCACCTTGAAAAGTAAACTTGATCCTCATATAGACCTGTCTCTAACCTTTCATTTTTGTCTAAGATAGTGGAGAATGTAATTTTAGTTCAATTTTTGGGATATTTATCGACTATCCATGCCTTACCTGATAAGCAGTCTGCCTATAGGAAGTTATATTCTACATAATCTGCTCTGTGTAGTGTAAAAAATGATGTTCTTGCATGGTTGGATCAGGGAAAGTTTGGAGTACTAATATTACTAATATTACTTTCCATGCATAATACTTTTTTGTCTTGGCCCTAGTGGCTCTCGCATTCATTCATCTTGGATTTTTATTTCTGTCTTGTCCTGCTTTTGCCACTGCTATACATTTTTCATAGAATTTATGCATTTTATTTTTATATTTCTCTTACATTTCATCCAATAACCCTCCATCAAGCTCCTGTCTCCAGTCTGTTTCATTTATCAAATTTGTAATTTTTTTCACAATCTCTCTTTAAAAAATAGTATTATTATTATATGAATCAGTGAAAGTGACCTGCCGGAAAGCACAAATGCTATAAGCCAAAAGGCCCAGCGGGCGACACTTCACCGATATCGGAAAATACAGAATGAAGGAGAAAGCAAAGAATAGGAAGATGGAGAAAAATCTAGTAGGTAGCGAGCTAAGAGAGAAGAAAGCCATTCACATGTTCTTTAAATGTTTCACAATTACTAGAATTAATAATCACATTAGTAAGTGTATCCCACAATTTGACGGTCGCTGGGATGAAACATCAGGAAAATTGTGATGTATTACATCGGGCAGGTAAGCGACGATGCAATGGTTGGTCGATATTAAACATAATTTTGAAAAAATAAGATAATTATCCCACCAGGCGACGATGCCGATGATTAATCTCAAGATTCAGAAGAAGAAATTTAATCTGGTTGAACACTATCTAACAGCTTTAAGTGAGACTCAGCTGCAGAAATCCAAACGGAAATATAGTTTGGAAAACCAATGGGCTCATCGGTTGTGTCCCTTTTCTCATCACTGTAGCAAATATAGTCGCAATTTAATACAACATGGTCACTTTTACCCAATAGACTTTCCACTTTTTAAATTGCTCACATTTCCCTCTGAAGTGATTATCAAATCAAGGGTGGAACTCTGACTTCCTCTAAATCTTTAAGGGATATGCACATATTGATTAAGGAAACAGCCTCCAAGACATTCCAGAAATTTAAATGGAGTACTCATCACTGCCTCTAACAGTATCATATCCAGCCAATTTATAGCTACCTGGAAAATTAAATCAGCCGTTACAAGGATATGATTAGTATTTAGTTCACTGGCAAGCTTTACTAGTTTCAGCATCTGTTCATCGTTTGGTTTTCTACTGCTTGTGCTTCTACATATTGTATATGTTATATTTATTATATTATATTATTGTATATATGTATGTATATATTAAATATCTGAAAGTGTTTTTATTACTATGTATAGTTTCAGAAAAGACATACCCTACCACATGTCATTATTTTCTCAGTGTCTGTCAAGTTGACATGCAACTTTACTTGACTGGTTGCAGTGAAGCATAATATTGATAATTAAAATTCATCATCAGGTCCAACTGTACTGTTGAGGAGTATGAGCTGGCCTGCAGATAAAGGTTTGCTGAGGACAACATCATGTATGAGCGACTCATCATCTACTTGAGGACCAGAAGGCATGCCTCTGGACTTAAGGGTGCTGAGCAGCAGAAAGTATTGCGATGGGCACGCCAATTCCAGTGGGATGAACAGGGTAAGTGATTGTTTTTGATTGATTATCAGTTTGAAAGTCTGTTTGATGCTATCTGCAATAAACAAAGGCCAAGATTTGAAATTAATTAAAGTGGTTATGTGTTGAAGAATGTACACTTTTGCGGCATTTTGTGTTCATGATTTTCTCTCATCAGCTTATGATGATTTATTTTGATAATGTGATTAGTGGAGGAAAGGGAGAAGGGATTGATTTCAAGGCCATGGTTGTAGTATAAGATATACAAGGGTATACTGATTAGAAATAAAGAGATCCCACTTTTCATCCTTATATACATAAGAACGTAGGAGTCTGCAAGAGGCCGGTACGCCTATACATGGCAGCTCCTTTGAACCTAACCTCCCGTGTATCTAACCCCACCTAATATCGCTGTCCATGAATTTATCTAATCTATTTTTGAATGTGACAATTGTATTGGCACTCACCACATGACTGCTAAGCCTATTCCACTCATCCACCACTCTGTTAGTAAACCAATATTTGCCTTTATCCCTGTTGAATCTGAATTTATCCAGTTTCAACCCATTACTTCGTGTCCTGCCCGTTTCTCTTACCAACAAAACCTTATGAATATCCCCCTTATTAAAGCCCTTCATCCATTTATAAATCTCGATCATGTCTCCACGCACCCTTCGCCTTTCTAGAGAACTCAAGTTTAAATGTTTGAGTCTTTCCTCGTATGGCAAGTTTCTCAACCCCTGAATCATCTTGGTCATCCTCCTCTGCACCGATTCTAACATTTTGATATCCATTCTATAGTAAGGTAGGAAAGAGATAGGTTGCTGCTTTTATGCCAGTGTCCCTACCCACTGCTTATTAGTGCTAAGGACCAGCTCATTGTCAGAGGTTGTGTCCCAACCACCTGAAGGAGTTAAATTTAATACAACTTTGAGTGACAGGCTCTCTCTAGCACAGGTGCAGGGTTCATGGAAACAAAGATGAGTGCCAAAGAAAATTGCAGCTGTGGTTTAAAATCTGTTGTCATTGTCGTGGAGTGGCCTTGTACGGAAGCTTCACTTGCATTTCTCATACTGTGATTATTATGCATTTATAAACAGATCAGAAGCAGTACAGAGTGGACCATGATGGGAAGCCTCGGAAGCTCGTGGTGAGGTCATTTGAGGAGGTTGCTGCTATGTTATATCATCATCACAGCAGTCCCACTGCAGGGCATAGCGGCTGGGTTACCACTTGTCAGAATGTCTCCCCAGTTTACTATTGGCGAAACATGACCCAGGACATCAAACATAATGTATGTAAATACTGTTTCGGTATTGCATGAAATATCTGATCACAAGTAGTGCATCTTTACAGAAAGTTGATACAGTTAAAATGATTGTTAGCTAATTCAATACTCTCCAGAATTGTTTTGCTGAATCCTCAAGCAATTTTCTCAGTTTTCACATTTGTTTTCTTGATTGAAACATGTAGTAAGTGCCAGCACTACACGCCAATGAAGACAAAGGCCCCAAAGATGCGTCCCATAAAGGTGAAGGAGCCGTTGGAACTTATAGGAGTTGACTTGGTCGGTGAGGATCAGATATGTTTAAAGTGTTATCGGGTGGTTTGTCTTGGGGTTTCTTTTAAAAATGGAAAAATGGTACAAGTATTAGGTAAGCAAAAAAGTTCAGAAATCAAATGTACATATATTCCAACACTCACTCACACACAGACACAGAATTCCTAACTCTTCGAATTTGTCTTCTCGCGAATTTATAATAGCACAAGGGAAAACTGTTAGTTCTTTTAACATTCATAAGGTTTTGTTGGTAAGAGAACCGGGTAGGACACAAAGTAATGGGTTTAAACTGGATAAATTCAGATTTAACAGGGACATAGGCAAAAATTGGTTTACCAACAGGGTTGTGGATGAGTGGAATAGGCTTAGCAGTCATGTGGTGAGTGCCAATACAATTGTCACATTCAAAAACAGATTAGATAAATTCACGGACAGCGATAATAGGTGGGGTTAGATACATGGGAGCTTAGGCTCAAAGGAACTGCCTTGTATAGGCCTACCGGCCTCCTGCAGATTCCAACGTTCTTATATTCTTATTAGGCTCACATTTCTCATACACAAGAATACAACAAATGAGTGATTCAAAGATAGATTTTGAAGCTGAAATCGCACTATCTCTGCTCAAGCTTAAATTTGCATGATCCCTTCAAAAACTTATCCCTAGCATAATTGTAGATCTCCCTTGCACACACATATATGCATGCATACCTTACATGCTTTTGTCCAAGTATAGTTACTGTTGTTGGTCACGAGACAGGTCAGATACCATTTTAATGTCTTGTGGGCCTTTTCTGGGTTGTGCTTTTGGAATGCCTGGTTTTGGTTGCAACTCTCATCTATATCTATATATATAGGCTGTTCTTCTCCACCTGATGCTAACTCCTATAACATTCTAAGTGGAGCCTTCACATTGTATGAAACCTCTCTTAGTTTTCATACAATGGCTCACTAATTTAATAAATCTCTCAGGAACCATCTGCCTTTTTTTAACTCTGTCAAATGCCTTGCTTAAAACTTTGTACATATGTGAGCTACCTCAAATGCCAGCCGTCTTACTCTTTGGGTTTACTTTATGATAATTGTAAATATGAGAAGAACAATGCTTTCTAATGCATGGTAGTTAGCTCTCATTGTTGTTCATGAAACACAATAATTCTCTCTCTCTCTCTCTCTCTCTCTCTCTCTCTCTCTCTCTCTCTCTCTCTCTCTCTCTCTCTCTCTCTCTCTCTCTCTCTCTCTTTTCTGGGTTATAATGCACTTTCTCTTTGCCTGAATAATTTGATCTAGCATGGGTGATTTATCTAGCTTTACCTGTGTCTGCACAAGCTAATGTAATTGTTTATGTTGGGTTTTGATGGCTTTGCATGATGTATTTTTTGCTTCCTGCTTTATTAAACTATCCAGGTCCAATGGCTGTTAGTGATGAAGGCTACAGGTACATTTGCACGTTTGTCGACTTCTACACAAAGTTTGTCGACTTCTTCCATCTTAGAGATAAGAGAGCTTATGGGGTGTCCAGGTACATACGCTCCTTTATCCACAGGTAAATTTTTATCATTAGTTTCCGCACTTGGATGAATTATTTACTGCCATGTCATCACTACTTATGAATGTAATTCCAAATAGTCAGTTTGGATGCTAAACAATCCATCTTAGAAAAAGGTATCCTGATATAAAGATTAATTCAGTTTTCATTGTTTTCCTTTGAAGTTTACCTCATCATCACCGTGACAGATTTTTTGCCTTCAAAAAAAGATGCGAACATTCAACAATCTGATGTAATAAACAAAACATATTCATCATTGGTAGGATCATTTAAAAAAAATTCTGTCATACAATCCATCCACGATATTTTCCCTATTTTGAATATTAGTGAAACGGAATGAGTCCAAACTAATGAGTTTGCTACTGGTAATCATTATTTCTTTAATTATGTATTACCACAGTTGTTTTGAGGTTGCAGCATGTTTTCTCATCAATGCATGTAAAAGTCCATGCAGCCGTGCCACTCCATATATTTATCTGTTTGTTGCTTCTCACAACTGTTTTATTTCATCAATTTTATTTCAATTAAAAGTTCACTTTAGTTCTTGTATAAAAGTTCTTTGCCTTGCCATATTGTTTGCACTAATTATGAAATTTAATCATAACAGACATTGTCATTACCATCAATTGATTATGTTTAGGCATAATATAAGAATGTGATACAAAAGATGCAGATTTTTTTTTTTCATATGTGTAATGACATTTGCTTTCCTTAGGTGGGGCAAGCCTGCAAGGATCCTGACTGATCAGGGACGTGAGTTATGTTCCTCGGTAAGTCTTTATGTTACTGTTATTTCTGTTGTAATTCTTGGAATGGTCATCAGGATGTAATGTTATATTCAGGTATGCCTGAGAGGTGCATTATTACCAATACAGTCGTCAGAGAAGGACATTTACATCATCTAATGCTTCGTTAGCTCTAAGATGCTGAACAAACCTCAGGTATTATTAACACTGCAAACAACTGATACTATTATAACACCTGTTGTATTACTGCTGCTACTTTGACCTCTTCATTCCCCACAGATCAACGACGATACGGGATCCGGAGGAGTATCACGTCTGCCTACCATCCCCAGACTAATGGACTGGCAGAGAGAATTAACCAGACTCTGGAGACCAGGCTTTCCAAGCTCTGCAACGCGACCAAGACTATCTGGCCAAACTTCCTGGATGAAGTCGCCTATAGCATCCGCACCCAAAAGCAGCGGACCACCGGGTTCACACCATTCCGGTTGATGTTTGCTCGTGAGCACCGGCCACTTCACCAGGTAACCACCAGTGTTTGAATTAATAGAAGAGATCATCTCCTATTGGTTCCATTAAAATATGAAGCCATTACTTTCAATCACAAGCCAAAAAAATATGAAGAGTTGTTCTTGTGCCTAATGACCGTAATTTCAGTTCAATTTAATGAAATAATTCTTTTTAGGAAGAAAATACATTTGATCCTGAGGCTTCTGCACAAACAGAGGGAAGGAGTACCACACCAGAAGTAAGTAGAAAGTAGATTCATATGTAATGTGCAAATTCTGGATGAAATGTGTATATCTCACAAGAATTGAAGAATATGTCTAGTACCTCTCAAGTAATCTTCTTTTGCAGTTTCTTTTTGTTTCAGTTCTTTGAAGAACTTATTGAACTGCCCTCTTCCGAGGACATTGTGGAGTGTGTCAATGAGCAGGACCAGAGGCGTGAAGAACTGCACTCCAAGGTCTGGCTGAGGACGTCATGTGTTATATTTCCTGATGCTAATGTTCTTAAGTCTGGCAGTAGTACCGAAGAAAAATACCATAACTTTTACATTGATGCTATAATTTATGTTTCAGCATAGTACATTCATTGCTAGACTGACTCTGCTTTAGCCCGACTTTATTCGGTCTCCAAACTATTTCAATGTAATGACTGCAGATATATGGCCAGATTAAACACTCGACGTTGACTCCAATTCAAGTCCTGCTACATAGGATCATTCTTTCATCCATATTGTACCATACATTACAAGCATCTTTTGCACGAGGAAATTTATATTTCAGTACAATCAATCCGGTCATTATAGTGCTATCAATGCTTATGCTTTTACTTTTATTATGCAGCGGGAACAGAGAGTTGAAGCAGCCCAAGAAAAGCAGAAGGCTGAGTACAGGAACAGGAAAGCAAGAGGAGTGAAGACCTTCAACTTCTGTGTAGGGATGAAGGTTCTTAAAAGAAACCTTCGCAATGAGACTCGGAAGGGTGAGAAAATGGAGCAGAAGTGGACTGGTCCATACAAGTGAGTACTGATGTTAAAAGGAATTTTATTTTTGTGTGTGCTCCATTTTTGTCATTTAGGTTTCTGTAACCTACTGACACTCAACAGAGTCCTTGACATCGACTCCTCAAACCGTGTGGCACTTGAGGCTGTGAGTAATGGGAAGAAGCTCAAGAGCCGTACTCCATACAACAACCTGAGGCCATTCCTCCAGAGCCAGTTGCACTGTGACAGGTGTGTACAGCTATTACCAGTTGTGCGGTTGTGATGTGGTGTTCCTTTCTTATTTAACTATATGTTCATACTTCATGTGCTTATTATGCTTTACTTTGATAAGTCAGTAATTTTCATTGCATATGGTTTGAGCTGTCAACTTGTTGTAATTTATGGCTGTGTTTGCATGTAATGTTAAGCATTTTTGTAACAAGTGTAGAAAAATCTTGAACATGTAATGATAGCAGGTAATTATCATAGTTTTGTGTTTGACTAACCTGCATATAGCTTGTACTGAGGTGTAATTACAGTAATCACTCATAGGTGAGTATTTTTTTCCCAGCCCATCAATATATAAATGAAAATCATTCATATCTTACTCTCTTGTCAGGAGGGTTTAGGGTAGAAGAGGAAGGTAGGCTTTATTTAGAAGTTAGAATTTTTCATGAACCATCTTTCAGACACTTATTGGACCACAGAGATGGACTGCAGCCCTCCAGCATTCAGGGACCTGTACAGCCATCACCTGACACCTCACAGTAAGGAGTCACTTTCAGAACTATATTATTTTTTTTTCTGACTCAGAAATTTGTTGTGCGAAGTTTCTGAGCTTGACTGAAACTAAGGGAAACAAACAAGCAAACCAGTGAGGGTGATATAGTTTAAACTTTTTGACATACTTGATACTAGGAATTGTTTCCCGGAATCCCGGAAAATTTTCAAGGCTTAATAATCCTCGGATATTTTTGCACATCCATCCCTGGAAATCCTGGAATGAAATTAAGTACAAAAATAGGGGCAAATTTGACTGCAGGATGGTTGTGGACTTGTGGTTCTATTTATATTCATATACAGGGTGTCCCGTGAGGAATGTTTTGTGTGTGTGTGAAGGAAGGACTTACTGTTTAGGTATTCTCTTGAGTATTATAAAGCAGCCATGGCACTCCCGTTACCCGTAACAGAGCTCGTATAATGAACACCATGTTTGCATATTCCACGTTGCTGTATGTATACGGCATTGAAATGAGCGTAACAACTTAACAAAATTGCAAAAAAAAGCAGCACACTTTCCCTCCTCGCGTGAGTGGCCGACCAGTGATGGTTGACAATAAACTGTCTGTTTGTCTGTCTGTCTGCCTGCCCACACAGCTGAACAGTGTTGTCATAGTTCCCAATGTTTTAGCTACTGATTATTTTTACTACATTTCTTGTCATTAAGTTCTCTTTTCATTGCACTGAGTATAAATGGAAACATCATCATCATCATTTCATCGATGCCTGCTCCTAGGAGCTCCCACAAAAGGATGGCCATGGCAGAAGAGCTTCCAACTTTCTCTATCCAGACTCTATCCTTGCCTGCTCAAAGTTCCTCACTCATTTTTCACCCCTCTCCCTCACATACTCTTGCATCCTATCTCTCCATTTCACTGGAGGTCGTCCTCTAGCATTCCCTCCCTCTATCTCACTCACATACACCCTTCTGGTCATCTTACTCTCCTCCATTCGCTCCATGTGGCCAAACCACTTTAAAGTCTGTCACTTCATATGTTCCACCACTCCACACTTCTTCCCTTCACCCCCGTGACACATTCCAAAACGCTCATACACACTTTCGTATCTCATTCCATCCATTCTACTCACACCACAAGCACTCCTCAAATAACTCATTTCCACTGCCTGCACTCTAGACCTCTGACTTTCATTCCAGGCCCACGTTTCACTTGCATATGTGAGGGTTGGTACTATTATTGTATTTCTCTAATCCCTCTTTACCTCCATGCTCACACTTCTGCCATTCGTGATTCGTCCCAAAGACCCTACCACCCTTCTTCCTTGCAATGCCCTTTCTCTTATCTCTCCCTCCATACCACCATGCTTACACATAACTGATCCAAGGTACTTAAACTCGTTGACCTTCTCCATTTCTTCACCATTCAGAATTATTTTGCATTCCTTTTCACATTCAATTCCCATTCTATATGGGGATACAAAATCTACAACCTCACTTCTACTTCGCTCACAAACCATCACTTTACTTTTGTTGACGTTTACTTTCAGCTTTCTCCTGTTACAGACACTATCAAAAACACTGACCAAATTTTGTAAGTCACTTCCATTTTCTGCAATAAGCACTATGTCATCAGCAAACAGTATTGAGTTCAGTACCCACTTCCTTCCCTCAGCAAACATTTTTACTCCAACTTCCCCAACTTTGCCCTTCATTTCTCTCATAACGCCATCCGTATAAATATTGAAATAGAAACAAATTTATTTTTTTATCAACGATAATGAACTATAATTTACATTGTCATTCACATTGGAATTCAGAAGTAGAGCAAATATAAAGTAGTAAACGAAGCAAATTTTATCTCCTATTCTTACTCCTTTTACATTGTTGAGAAACAAAGTGTATGCTGAAAAATTTGGAATAAAACATTAAGTGGAATTAATCAGACAGTCAATCTACTGTAATATTTCTGCATATCTATTAATGTTAAGCACATAAAAAATCTGAAAGGGAAGCTAGGTATAATGTGCAATTCTAGACAACTGAAAATCCTGGAATTCCAGGGATACCATGATTACAGCTAATTTTTCCCGTAATCCTGGACAAAGGTAAAGGTCCAAGACGATAATCTCTACTTGATACCCATGTATTACTCACGCCCAACTTTTCGTGAAAGAAAGTATGCTGTTAAAATTCCTCAGTGTATGTGCTAGTAGACATTTGTTGTGTTAGAAAATTGACAATACTGTCCACTTTAGATTGTGGTGACATTACTGCTGTTTATAATATACAAAGGGGTTCATACTGCATCTGCAAAACTTTTGAGCTGAGCCATGATACAGTAAGGTAAACACCCTAACACATCATTCACCCTTCCCAAGGTTGCCTGCTGAACTGAACAGCCTGGAGGGACAGCAGCACTGTGAAGCTCGCCTGGCTCCTTCCCTGCAACGAAAGGTTCCCCTGGCCCCTGCCCATGGAAATCCAAGTGAAGCGGCAAGGGAAGTATCCATTGAAGGGAAGTGGTTGACAGACCTACACATAGATCATGCACAGCATTTGCTCGGAAGCAGTTTTCTCAATGTTTCAGGTTTCCAGTCTACTGTTGTCTTTCAAACTGCAAAATGTGTGCATGTTAAAAGTTTCGTGACTGGTAGGAGGAAGGGGAGTGTTGTCGTCGCCTATATATTAATAAATGTTTATTCCCCCCATTTCTTTGTATGTATTGCGCTATCTTGTAATATTGGTAATAACAGAATAATGACAGGGTTGTGACTATAGAGGCCTCCGTCGCCCTTGGTCCTTTTAAGACTCGCTGTCCCGTCGCCGTTAAAGGATAGGTTGAGTTAAATCGTCGAAAGAACATTTAGTGCTCCTGTTTTTTTATCCCTCATTACCTATGCCAAAACAGTGTATTCCTGCAATATAAAAACAACTTTAAA